>NC_092770.1:31146813-31366813 GCF_047496795.1 Chiloscyllium punctatum | reverse complement strand
TGGGACATGGGGACACACACACAGGGACATGGGACACACACACAAAGGAACATGGACACACACACACAAAGGGACATGGGGACACACACACAGGGAATGGGGACACACACACAGGGTCATGAGGACACACACACACATGGACATGGGGACACACACAGGGTCATGGGGACACACACACCGGGTCACACACACTGGGACATGGGGACACACATAGACACTGGGACATGGGGACACACTCATAGGGACATGGGGACACACACACACAGGGACATGGGGACACACACAGGGACATGTGAACACACACACAGGGTCATGGGACACACACAGGGACATGGGGACAGACTCATAGGGACATGGGGACACGGACACACACACGGACATGTGGACACGGACACACACACGCACATGTGGACACACACAGGGACATGTGGACACACACACCGGGTCACACACTCTGGGACATAGGGACACACACAGACACTGGGACATGGGGACACACTCATAGGGACACGGACACACACACGGACATGGGGACACACACACAGGGACATGTGGACACACACACACAGGGACATAGGGACACACACAGGGACATGTGGACACACACACATGGACATGGGGAAATGGACACACACACGGACATGGGGACACACACACAGGGTCATGTGGACATACACACAGGGACATGGGGACACACACACAGGGACATGGGGATACACACACAAAGGGACATGGGGACACACACAGGGACATGTGGACACACACACAGGGTCATGGGGACACACACACCGGGTCACACACACTGGGACATGGGGACACACACACCGGGACATGGGGACACACACAGACACTGGGACATGGGGACACACTCATAGGGACATGGGGACACACAGACAGGGACATGGGGACACACAGACAGGGACATGTGGACACACACACAGGGACATGTGGACACACACAGGGACATGTGGACACACACACAGGGACATGGGGACACACACACAGGGACATGGGGACACACACACAGGGACATGGGGACACACACACTGGCTCACACACACAGACACTGGGATATGGGGACACACACACAGGCTCACACACACAGACACTGGGATATGGGGACACACACATAGGGACAAAGGGAAACACACACAAAGGGACATGGGGACACACACACACAGGGTCATGGGGACACACACTGGGTCATGGGGACACGCACACTGGGACATGGGGACACACATAGGGAAATGGGGACACACACACAGGGACATGGGGACACACACACACAGGGTCATGCGGACACACACACAGGGACATGGGGACACACACACAGGGTCATGGGGACACACACACACAGGGTCATGGGGACACACACACACAGGGTCATGGGGACACACACACACAGGGTCATGGGGACACACACACACAGGGTCATGGGGACACACACACACAGGGTCATGGGGACACACACACAGGGACATGGGGACACACACACACACAAAGGGACATGGGTACACACACAGGGTCATGGGGACACACACACAAGGGACATGGGGACACACACACACACTGGGACATGGGGACACACACTGGGTCATGGGGACACTCATTGGGCCATGGGGTCACACACACTGGGTCATGGGGACACAAACACTGGGACATGGGGACACGGACACACACAGGGTCATGCGGACACACACAGGGACATGGGAACACACACAGGGTCATTGGGACACACACAGGGTCATGGGGACACACACACAGGGACATGGGGACACACACACAGGGACATGGGGACACACACACACAGACATACAAAGGGACATGGGGACACACACACTGGGACATGGGGACACATACACAGGGTCATGCGGACACACACACATAGGGACATGGGGACACACACACAGGGACATGGGGACACACACACACACAGGGACATGGGGACACACACATACAGAGACATAGGGACACACACACACAGACAGACATGGGGACACACACAGACAGACAGACATGGGGACACACACAGAGAGACATGGGGACACACACAGGGACATGGGGACACACACTGGGACATGGGGACACACACATAGGGACAATGGGACACACACATAGGGACATGGGGACACACACACACACAGGGACATGGGGACACACATACAGAGAGACATGGGGACACACACACACACACAGACATGGGGACACACACACAGGGACATGGGGACACAGAGAGAGAGAGACATGGGGACACACATACACACAGAGACATGGGGACACACACACAGGGACATGGGGACACACACACACACAGACATGGGGACATACACACAGAGACATGGGGACATACACACACACACACAGACATGGGGACACACGCACACAGGAGAGACATGGGGACACACACACACACAGACATGGGGACACACGCACACAGGAGAGACATGGGGACACACACACACACAGAGACATGGGGACACGGACACACACAGAGACATGGGGACACACACACAGGGACATGGGGACACACACACACAGAGACATGGGGACACACACACACAGGGACATGGGGACACACACACACAGAGACATGGGGACACACACACAGAGACATGGGGACACACACACACACAGAGACATGGGGACACACACACAGAGACATGGGGACACACACACACAGAGACATGGGGACACACACACAGAGACATGGGGACACACACACACACAGAGACATGGGGACACACACACAGAGACATGGGGACACACACACACACACAGACATGGGGACACACACAGACATGGGGACACACACACACACAGAGACATGGGGACACACACACAGGGACATGGGGACACACACACACACAGAGACATGGGGACACACACACACACAGAGACATGGGGACACACACAGACATGGGGACACACACACAGGGACATGAGGACACACACACAGGGACATGGGGGACATTGGGACAGACCCAGCCTCCCTCGGGGGCGGGGCTGTGATGAGGACACGCCCACCTGCTATTCTCCCGCCCCTGACCGCAGCAGCTTCCCTTCCGGGTCAGGGGTCGGGAGGTGTTTCCGGGCGGAATGGACGCGGACGGGCTCCCGCTGGTGGGATCAGGGATCGACCTGCTCCGGGTGAGGGGGATCGGGGATCGTCTTCACCGGGACGGACAGAGACCCGGGGAGGGGGGGCCTGGATTCCTGGAGCGGTTTTATCAGCGATAGTTTAAATGTTCACCGAGAGTGTGTCACCCCTCAACTCTGACCTCAACCCCAGACCCTAGTCTTAACCCATGACCTCTAACCTCAGCCACAGCCTGCATCCTCACCCTTACCCCCTTAACCTTAACTATAACCTTAATCCTTTCAACTCAACCTTAATCCACACAACCCCCAAACCACAACATTGACACCTCATCTTAACGCCCGAGCCTCTAAATCCTGAAACAGGCTGGGGCTGTTTTCCCTGGAGCGCCGGAGGCTGAGGGGTGACCTTATAGAGGTTTATAAAATCATGAGGGACATGGATAGGATAAATAGACAAAGTATTTTCCCTGCGGTCGGGGAGTCCAGAACTAGAGGGCATGGGTTTAAGGTGAGAGGGGCAACTTCTTCACACAGAAGGTGGTGCGTGTATGGAATGAGCTGCCAGAGGATGTGGTGGACGCTGGTACAATTGCAACATTTAAGAGGCATTTGGATGGGTATATGAATAGGAAGGGTTTGGAGGGATGTGGGCCGGGTGCTGGCAGGTGGGACTAGATTGGGTTGGGATATCTGGTCGGTATGGACGGGTTGAACTGAAGGGTCTGTTTCCATGCTGTACATCTCTGTGACACTATGACTCTATAATATGAAAAATTTACTCGAACTTCTAAACACCTACCAGCATGAATTTGCAAAAGGAAAATTGTGCTTGACCAATGTACTGGAATTCGTCAAATGTAACTAATAGAGTTGATTGGGGATGCAAGTGGATATCACTTATTTGGACCTGCAAACGCTTTCCACAAAGTTCAACATAAGAGATTAATGTGTAAAACTAAAGTGCATTAGATTGGGGAATAGTATATTAAAAATTGGTTTGTAGATAGGAAACCAAGAGTAGATGTATACAAGTCTTTTTCTGTATGGCATGCAGTGACTAGTGGGGTTTTTTGCAGGGATTGGTGTTCAGGCCCCAGCTATTCATGTTGCATGTTAATGATTTAGATGAAGGAATTAAATGTAATATCTCAAACTTTACAGATGACACATGTGACTGGGCGGCACGGTGGCACAGTGGTTAGCATTGCTGCCTCACAGCGCCAGAGACCCGGGTTCAATTCCCGCCTCGGGCAACTGTCTGTGTGGACTTTGCACATTCTCCCCGTGTCTGTGTGGGTTTCCTCTGGGTGCTCCGGTTTCCTCCCACAGTCCAAAGATGTGCAGGTTAGGTGAATTGGCCATGCTAAATTGCCCATACTATTAGGTGAAGGGGTAAATGTAGGGGAGTGGGTCTGGGTGGGTTGCTCTTCGGAGGGTCAGTGTGGCCGAAGGGCCTGTTTCCACACTGTAAGTAATCTAATCTAAATCAAATCAAATCAAATCAAAGCTGGGTGGAAGGGTGAGCTGTGAGAAGGATGCAGCGATGTTGCAGTGTCAGTTGGTCAGACTGAGTGAGTGGGTAAGTGCAGATCCAATGCAACATAATGTAGATTAATGTGAGATAATACACTTTGGTGGGAAAAATGGGAGGACAGATTATTATGTGAATAGCTATAAATTGAGAGAGGGGAATGATCAGCAATTCCTAAGTGTCCTTGTACATCAGTCACTGAAAATAAGAATGCAGGTGCAGCAGGAGGTAAAGAAGGCAAATGGCCTTCCAGCAAGAGGATTTGAGTTCGGGAGCAGGGATGTCTTGCTGCAATTATATAGGGCACTTCTGCAATATTGTGTGTAGTTTTGATCTCATTATCTGGGGTAGGATGCTCTTGGTATACAGGCATTGTGGTGAAGGTTCACTAAATTGATTCCTGGGAAGGCAGGACTGATGTATGAGGAGAGTCTAGTCAGTTATGATTGTATTCATTAGAGCTTAGAAAAAGTGAGGGAGGGTGGGGGATCTCATAGAAATCTATAAAATTCTAACATGACTAGGCAGGTTAGATGCTGGAAGGATGTTTCTGATGTAGGGGAGTCCTGAACCAAGGGTCTTAATTTAAGGATAAGAGGTAAATCTTTTAGGAGATAAGGAGCAATTTCAACCAGCCAATGATGAGCCAGTGGAATTTGCTGCCACAGAAAGTGGAAAATATTGTTTTTAAGAAAGAGCTAGATAAAACTCTTATGGCTAAAAGGATAAAGGAATATCAACCATGATCATAAAAATTGGCAGAACAGGTTTGAGGGCAAATGGCAAACTTCTCTCCAACATTGTGTTTCTTAATGCTTAATCCCTAGTTTTCACCCCAAAACTGTAATATAGACCTCTAATCAAAATCTTAACCCCGAAACCCAGTATGTAACTTTAAAGTCTCATCTTTGCTCTGCAATTGCAGTTTCTTTTAAAACAATTTATGAGGTCTAGCTTTAGTTTTAGTGCACAGCAAATGGATTTATGTTTATCTCAAATTGTTTTATAACCAGCAAGGTAAATAATGGATCTTCACATTTTGTTTGAGACTACTGGAACGTTTAGATTCAGTTGGATGTTGAGTGGGGAAGTCATATGAAGGTGTTGCATAAGATGATGGTTAGGCCCAGTGCTTCTCAGAAGGAAGGCTGTATTGAACTGATAAAGCATGGAGCTGGAAAAAGCACAGCAGATCAAGTAGCATCAGAGGAGCAGGGGACTTGACGTTTCAGGCCAGAGACTTCAGCAGTGCTTATGAAAGGTTCTGACCTAAAATGTTGACTTCCTTGTTCCTCTGATGGTGCCTGACCTGCTGTGCTTTTTCCAGCTCCACACTTTATTGACTCTGACTTTCCAGCATCTGCAGTCCCAACTATCTTCAGCGAATTGCGAACTAGCTTATCTCAGCGTGAAGAATCAGTGTTAGTCCCAGACCAGAGATGTTGGATGAAACCCTGAAGAGATTTCTTAAAGCTGAATACATGTAAACTCAAGCATTTGATAGCTTCAGAAAAAAAGTTATCTGTAGTTTCAAGCTCTAAGTTGAAGTTACAAGTGAGCACGGTGGCACAGTGGTTAGCACTGCTGCCTCACAGTGCCAGAGACCTGGGTTCAATTCTCGCCTCAGGCAACTGTCTGTATGGAGTTTGCACATTCTCTCCATGTCTGCATGGGGTTTCCTCCCACAGTCCAAAAATGTGCAGGTTAGGTGAATTGGCTAAATTGCCCGTAGTATTAGGTGAATGGGTAAATGTAGGGGAATGGGTCTCGGTGGGTTGCTCTTTGGAGGGTCGGTGTGGGCTTGTTGGGCCGAAGGGCCTGTTTCCACACTGTAAGTAATTTAATCTAAACCTTCAGAGATGTTGGATTCGGGAAATCCGGTGGGAGTATTGTAGAAGTAGTCTTTTGGGTACTGTACCAGGGATGTATTTTCTTTTCAGTTTATAAATGAATCATTTGGGATTATATTTTGACTGTATGTTTAAAAAGTTTGCAGCAGTGTTTAAAATCTGCAGCACTGGATCTTATGATTTAGTGACAGACCAATTCATTAAAACCATAACATAGCAAATATGATCTAGTGAGCCAGATTTCAATCTGGAATCTTACCAGTCCAAAAAGAATATCAGCTAGAAATGGTACACTATTCATTATTTTTCAAGCTCCTGTTCCTTAATTTAGGATTTTTTGGTGTGTGTATTTATTTGGTACAGAGAGTCTCCAGGTTGCAAATGGATTTCATTGTGGAATCTGTTCTCAAGTTGATTTGTATACAAAGTTAGAACACAATGCAAAACATCTGTGCATAAGTATCGGACATGTTTGTATGTTGATTTTTAAAATTGCACCACAGTATAGAATTGTGATTGTAAGTCAGACTTTGGTAAATCAGGTACCCCCTGTATTTATGTACTGCACCTTTGGAAACTCTCTGAATATTTCCCAATTCTTCAATCTGCATCTTCAACTATAAACAAAATTGACTTAAGTTTCCTGAATTGTCTTTCTATATTCAGGACAATGTGAAATTGATCTTGGATTTTTCACTGCAGGTTCCAGCCATCCAGCAACAAAGGACTGTGGCATTTCTCAACCAGTTTATTGCACACACTGTCCGGTTTCTGAATCGGTTTTCAACTGTTTGTGAAGAGGTACTTCATAAAATTCCTTCTGTTTGTTTCTGATTAATTGACTGCTAGTGGTAGATGGTTTTCTTGTACATTGTCTGATTCACAATGCTTATATTCTGCAGAAGTGTGAAATACAGTGTACCTGGACGATATTTTTTGTGTTCACCTGTTTTTTTTAAAAGTGTGCAGCAAAGTTAACTGTATGCGGCCAATAATTTAATGTAATGCCATGTGACCTTGTCTCCCCTGTTGCTGGGTTTGAATTCAGGTTACAACACTGGTTCCTGGCAATTTCAACAATAATTCTGTAAATCTGTGGACTATACCTACGACTGGGAGTTATCAGCATTTGTTGCCCTTTTCTAATTGCCCTCAAACTGAGGCTATTTATGAGGGTAGTCAAGAATTAACCACATTGTTGTGGGTCTGGAGTTACATGTAGGCCATTAACTGAACTGTGATGAACTTTGTCTTAATTTTATTTCCTTTCATTAATGTGTATGACCTCTAGGCGCCTGATGAAGGGCTTATGTCAGAAACATTGATTCTCCTGCTCCTCGGATGCTGCCTGACCTGTGCTTTTCCAGCACCACACATTCAACTCTGACCTCCAGCATCTGCAGTCCTCATTTTCTCTCTGCCATGGTCGGGTGACTTACAAAACTTTTCATTGTATTTTTCATGTAAAAGTACATGTGACAATAAATTTTCATCCCATTCTATTCTTCCCATTCTCTCTCATACATTTAAACACATTTACTCAGCACTCCTCACTAGATTGTTTGTTTGAATGTCACTGGTTGCTGTTTTATTAAATTATCCATCTGTCATTCCACTTTGAAACTAATATGTTGCTTATTACAAACTTTGTTGTGTTTGAGAGTCATGATAAGGTTGCTAGATGGCACAGCTTGATTAGTAATTTAAGTAGACAGGAAAATGCCCTGGAGATGCAGGTCAAATCTCATCTGATTTATCATAGGAAGGCACTCAGCTACAAGAAGGTTAAAAGAAATAAAACTGCATCGACCACCTAGCTCAAGTTGGATCCCAGAAGCAGCAATAACATACTCCTCCTAGTTACTGGGAGTGTACCTTTGCCAAATAGACTGCAGTAGTTCAAAAACACAATTCACTACCACCTTTCCAAATACAAATAGAACTGGACAACAAATGCTGACCTGTCCAGTTATGATATATTGCATGAAAATATTTGAAAAAGTACAAATAAAAATTGGCATGTTTTCTACATTTAAAATCCATTGTAACTTCTGTTTTCCAAGTGCTAGTGCAATTATTACAAATGTGTAATTAGTTTATCCTCTGTTTCAGAAACTGGCCAGTCTTACTTTACGTATCCAGCAAATTGAAACAACTCTCAATATTCTGGAAGCAAAGGTGAGCTTTGAGGCTGGGAATGTATCATCATATTTCACTCTGTATGCTTTGTAACAAATAAATGCATCAGCAGTGTTTTATGACAGCAGATCTAGTTGCATGTTGAACACATCAATTTGCAGTGAGGTCTGACTGTGGATTGGAAGCAGCAGATTGCGGTAAAGGGTGTTTGGATGGCCAGGTAGAATTGGTTTCTTAACAGTCAGTTTAACACCTGCTGTGAGACTTGTCCCAATCGCTCCAAGTGATTTTTGTAAATATTTTGGGAATTGAGTTTTGAATTTGGTATTTACTAGTTGCTAAAACAAACAGAAAATGCTGGAGAAATTCAGCATCTGTGGAGAGAGAAAAACAGTTAACTTTTTGAGTCCGATATATCGTCTAATTGCTTTTTAAAATTTGTTTGAGAGTGGTCAATGTTGCTGCAAGGCCAGCATTTGTTGCCCCTGCTAATTACTTTTAAGAGTGTAGTGTTCAGCCACTGACTAGAACTGCTAGATTAGATACATTGATGATGCTATGAGGAAGAGGGTTCCAGCTTATTAACCCTGTGACAGTGAAGGAATGACAATGTGATTCTGAGTCAGGGTGGTGAGTGGTTTATAACCACTTTATAAGGGTGGAAGTCGCAGGTTTGGAAAGTATGTCTTGTAGGGGATCATTAGAAGTGGCGGTATTCCCTCACACCTGCCGTCTTTGTCTTTCTTGGAAGGTGCAAATAAAGGGACCCTTTCCATATCTGCGCAGTGCCCCTTATAAATGGCAGAGTTGCAAATGTGGTGATTTTCAGGGTTTATAATTGGTTTTCTTATTTTTCCTGATACTTGCTGTTTCTTTAAACTCTATCATATAGCCCAGTTGTCTCCAACCTTTAAGAACGTGATCACTTTTTTGAATTTAAGTGCATACTAGGTCTACTTGAAGAAAATGTTGAATTAGCAATTTATTTTCAATGCTATATAAATCTAAAACCAGTGGGTATGTGATTACCCATATTGTCCTCTATTCACCAATTGGTGGTGTGACATCTGTGACTGCACATTATCTGCCAGTGCCTTGAAGCCTGGGTTGTAGTTTGTCTGTTTGTAAGATTGGTGCAATACTTGGACCTAATTATCTTCTTTTGGGAGAATGCTGTCCCACAGAGGGATGTGGAGCCAAAGTAAGCTTCCACTTTAAAAGCCTGGAAGGGAATGAGAGGAGTGGCTATTTTTCTCTGTTTGCAAGTTCCCAAAAATTGCTGTCTCAAGCTGGCTTTCAGCTCAATACCATTTTGTACAGTAACTATCTCCACATCAACCTTGTAGGTTTGAAAATCAAATCCCTGGTGG
This sequence comes from Chiloscyllium punctatum, assembly GCF_047496795.1. Classification (NCBI taxonomy): domain Eukaryota; kingdom Metazoa; phylum Chordata; class Chondrichthyes; order Orectolobiformes; family Hemiscylliidae; genus Chiloscyllium; species Chiloscyllium punctatum. Next base: position 31,356,824 of record NC_092770.1, on the reverse strand, counting down.
AATTTGGTAGCCAACCCACCAATGTATAATTGAAGGAACGGTTTTGAGACAAACATGATGAATTGTTCCAATACATCAATTCTTGTGCTAACTTCCTCAGGGCTTTGCAGAAGTTTTCTGGTGGTGTTATTTTGTTTATCTTTGACTTTGTTTCTAGTATTTTCTTCCAACTTTAAAAGTGTTGCAGCGTTTTGTTTTTTTTAATTGGGAGGACCACAGCCCAGTTCCAGTTTGAATGCATTCACAGCACTGAGTATATGTTGCTGCGACACTGTCCTTTCTCTACAGTTCAGAGTTCAGCTCATTCAGTTTTGCCGTTATGTCTGTAAGGAACCCGAAGGGCAGTTACACATTGCTCAACAGCTCCCTGTGTACTTTATTCCTTTATTTAATAAAAATAACAATTCAGGAATCAAATCTAAGAAATCTTTGCAGGACAGTTACTTGATTTAACCATCTCGCATCAGCATTGACAATTAGCTCCCCCGGGAAACATTGAGTTTATTGAGTAAGGATTCAAACAAACAGTGCTGAAAGGATTCCAATCTTAAAAGCACTGTTTTTGCAAAGTCCATAGTTTTTCTCTCTAATAAGACCATAATAAGAGAGGATTAGGATTAGACTGTTTAGCCCATGCTCTGCCATTTGATATGCTTCTCAAATCCATTCCTCCTGCCTTCTCCCAATAACCCTAAATCCCCTTACCCAATCAATCTATCTCTGTCCTAAAATACACAGCCGTCTGCGACAATGAGTTCCAGAGGTTAACCACCCTCTAGCTGAATAAATTCCTCTTCACCTCAGTTCTGAAGGTTTGTTCCTTCACTCTGAGACTATGCCCTCTGGTCATAATTTCTCCTACTAGCAGAAACGTCTTCTCCATACCCACTCAATTCTATAAGTTTCAGTCAGATCCCCTAATGTCCTTCGAAACTCCATTGAGTACAGATCCAGAGTCCTCAACCACTTCTCATATTACAAGCTCTTCATCCTGAGATCATTCTTGTAACCACTTCTAGAACCCCTCCAATGCCAGCAAACCTTTCCTTAGATATGGGATCCAAAATGCCTCTTGATATTCCAAATGTGGTCTTAGACGGCCTCAGCACTACATCTCTGCTGTTGTATTCTAGCCCTCTTGAAATGAATGCGAACATTGCATTTGGGTTCCGAAGTGCTAACTGAAACTGCATGGTGGCCTTCAGAAAATCCTGAACTAGGACTCCCAAGTTTCTTTGTGCTTCAGATTTCTGAAGCCTTTCCCCATTACACCTCAGTTCTTCCTACCAAAGCGCATCGCCTCACTTTCTTGCGTTGTATTCCCTCTGTCACTACTTTGCCCCTTCTCCCTGCCTGTCCAAGTCCTTGTGCAACCTCCCTGCTACCTCAACACTAACTCTCCCTCCACCTATCTTTATGAACTTAGCAAGATTTCTCTCAGGTCACTTCTTTATTGATTTGTGGGGTATGAATGTTGCTGGTTGGCAAGCATTTATTGGCCATTTCTAGTTGGCCTTGAGAAGGTGATGGTCCAGATCGTCGATGTACACCTTGAATAGTTGTGATCCTAACAGGGAACCTCAGGAAGTCATTGGCTGCCATCCTGAAGAAGACCCTTTTATCCTGACTCTCTGCCTTCTGCCAGACAGCCAGTCCTCTATCTATGCCAGCACCTTTCCATTAATACCATGGGCTTAGATTTTATTTAGCCTCCTGAGCTAAATGTTGTCAAAGGCCTTCTGGAAATCCAAAAACATCACATCTTCCAACTGTCCTCAGTCTAACTTGCTTGTTATATCCTCAAAGAATTCTAACAGATTTGTCAAACTTGACTTCATTTTGGTGAAGCTGCCTTGACTTTGCCCTATTTTACCATGCAAGGAGAGGGCACAGGGGCTCAATGATTAAACACTGCTGTCTCAAAGTGCCAGAGACCCAGGTTCAATTCCAGTCTCGAGCAACTGCCTGTGTGGAGTTTGCACATTCTCTCGTGTCTGTGTGGGTTTCCTCCAGGTGCTCTGGTTTCCTCCCACAGTCCAAAGATGTGCAGGTTAGGTGAATTGGCCATGCTATTTTGCTCATTGTCTTCAGGGGTATGTAGGTTAGGTGCATTAGTCGGGGGTAAAAGGAGAGTAATAGGGTAGGGGGGATGGGTCTGGGTGGGTTACTCTTTTGGAAGGTCAGTGTGGACTTGTTGGGCCAAATGGCCTGTTTCCACACTGCAGGGATTCTATAATTCTGCTCTATGATTCAAAATACTCTATGGTCTCATCCATAATAATGGACCCTAAAATCTTACCAGTGACTGAGGTCAGGCTAACAGGGCTATAGTTTCCTGTCTTCTGCTTCCCTCCCTTCTTACGCAGGAGTGTTACATTACCCATTTTTGAGTCCTCTGGGACCCTCACTGACCCCAGAGATTCCTGAAAGATCATCACCAATGCCTCTACAATCCCCTCAGCTATTTCCTTCAGAACTCTGGGGATTCGTCCATCTGGTCTGGGGTGACTTATCCACCTTCAAACCTTTCAGCTTGCCTCGCACTTTCTCCTGAGTGATACACACTACATCCATCTCTGCCCCTTGACTCTCTTGAAGTTCTGATATGCTGCTGGTGTCTTCCACTGTGAAGACTGATGGAAAACACTATTCAGGTCCTGTGTCACTTCTTGGGTCCCCATTATTACTTAGAGATGTACATAGCGATAGAGATGTACAGCATGGAAACAGACCCTTCGGTCCAACCCGTCCATGCCGATCAGATGTCCCAACCCAGTCTAGTCCCGCCTGCCAGCACCTGGCCCATATCCCTCCAAACCCTTCCTATTCATAAACCCAACCAAATGCCTCTTAAATGTTGTAATTGTACCAGCTTCCACCACTTCCTCTGGCAGTTCATTCCATACACGTACCTCCCTCTGTGTGAAAAGGTTGCCCCTTAGGTCTCTTTTATACCTTTCCCCTCTCACCCTAAACCTATGCCCTCCAACCTAATTTTCGGGTGTTCCAATGCTCAATCGTACCTCTCTCTTACCTTTTAGATATCTTGCAATCTTCTTTAATATTACTAGCTAGCTGACCCTTATATTTCATCTTTTCCCCCTTGTTGCGTTTTAGTTACCCTGTGTTGGTTTTTAAAGGCTTCCCACTAATGTTCATCTTGTAAGCTTTCTCTTTTTATGCTATCCCTGACTTTCCTGCCATGCAAGCAGACATGTTTGTCCCATCTTCCCCTTAGAATGCTGCTTCTTCCTTAGAATTAATTTCTGCTGGGAATTTCTCTCTATTTACCCCCAGAAATTCCTGCTATTGCTACTCTACTGCCCTCCCTGTAATGCTCCCTTGCAGTCAACTCTGGCCAGCTCCCCTCTCATGTCTTTTTAGTTTCCTTCACTCAATTGCAATACCATTGCATCTGATTCCGGCTTATATCATATTATGGTAACTGCCCCCCTAGGTGTTCCTTCTTTTTAAGCTCCCTAATCAAATCTATCTCAGTGTATATCACCAAATCCAGAAGTGCCTGTTCTCTAGCGGGCTCCACCCCAATCTGCTCAAACGGAAAATCTTGTAGATGTTCCACAAATTTACTTTCTTTATCAATCCAAATTTCTCAATCCATGTGCATTCTGAGGTGCTCCATGATTATTATAGTATTGCCTTCCATACATGACTTTTTTATTTCCGGGTTTATTTTCTTCCCCAAATCCTGACTACCGCTCGGAAGCCCCATCAGGGTCATTTTCCCCTTGCGGTTCCTCAGCTCTACCCGCACAGATTCTGTGCCTTGCAACTCTATATCACTTCTTTGTATCAATTTAATTTCATTTCTTACTAACAAGACATCGTGACCCCTCTGCCAATTTGCCAGTCCTTTCGATAGGACGTGTCTCATTGGATATTTAATTCCCTGCCTTGATCCCCTTGCAGCCACGTCTCTGTGATACTCACAACATCATACTCACCAATTTCAATCTGTGCTGCAAGCTCATTTACTGTGTTTCACATACTGCACACATTCAAGTTCAACACTCTCAGTCCTGCATTGACTGTCCCCTTCTCATAGTTATCTCCTTATCTTTTGTGCCTGAAGTTAGGTTCCTGACTCCCTTCCACACTTTCTGTCCCAGTACTTGTATGGGAAACTTTAATAACGTCTGCTGAGCCCTGGTACCCCATCCCTTAACTTCATTCATAATTGTCATATAAATGAATTTGCCCCCCCCAATTATTTAGTTTAAAATCCTTTCCACATCCTTTGTTAAGCAATTCACCTGGACTCTCATCCCAGCATGATTCGAGTGGAAGGAAACAGAAATTGCTGGGAAAAGCTCAGTAGGTTTGAGGAAGAAAACACAGTCAACGTTTCAGGTCCAGTGACTTTTCTTCAAAACTGATTGCAGCCATCAAATGGTTGGTGTGGGGGAGGGGGAAGGAGTAAACAATAGTTGCAGATAGAGCCCGAAGAGAGAGAAGAACAGTTGGACTGACAAGGGGCTGGATAATGATCACCTTGGGAGAATGGAGCTGCTAACGGGTACAGTAGCTGACAATGGGTTGTGTGTGGTAGCAGTCCATGGTCTGTGTGGTTTGGGGTAAGGAGTGGGAGAACATGTTCAAGCCGTACAATTATTGAACTCGATATTGAGCTTAGTAGGATGCACAGTTCCCAAGCAGAAAATGAGGTGCTGTTCTTCCAGCTTGCACTGAGCTCTGCTGGAAACCTGAGATGGAGATGTTGGCCAGGAAGCATGGTGGTGTGTTGAAGTGGCAGGCAACTGGCTGCTCAGGGCGGTTTTTGCAGACAGAACATAGATGTTCTGCAAAGCAGTCACATGGAATGTGTTTCATTTCGCCAGTGTGGAGGAGGCCACATTATGAGCAGCGAATGCGATAGACTAAATTGAGTGAAGTGCAGGAAAAGCACTACTTCACCTGGAAGATGTGTTTGGGGCCTTGGATGTGAGCAGGTGGAAGTAAATGGGCAGGTGTTACACCATCTGTGTTTGCAGGAGAACATGCCATGAGGCTGTGGGGAGGTATTGGAAATGAATGAGGAGTGGGCCAATTTACTCTGGAGAGAACAGTCCCTGCATAAGACTGACGAAAGGAGAGGGGAATATATGTCTGGTTGTGGGCATTCTGCTAGATGTGGAAATTGTGGCTAATGGATGTGGATGCTGGTGGGATGATAAGTGAGTAGAGGAGGGACTGCATTGCTATTGTAGGAAGGAAGAGAGGGGCTGAGGGCCAAAGTGCGGGCAGTCAGTTGGATCGACTGAGGACCACGTCAGCCATGATGCTGGGGAATCCTCTCTTGAGGAAAAAGGTAGACATCTTGGAAGCCCCCATGTCAAAGTTGGCATCATCAAAAAGTTGCAATGGAGATGGACGAACTGGGAGAATGGAATAGAGCCTTTCCAGGAAGCAGGGTGTGAGGATGTATAGTGCAAGTAACTGGGAGTTGGTGGGTTTATAATGAAAATTGGTGGCCAATCTATCCCCAGAAACAGAAACAGTGATATCGAAGAAGGGAAGGGAGGAGTCAGAGATGGACCAGGTGAAGGTGAGAACAGTAGAAATTGGAAACGAAATTGATAAACTTTTCCAATTCCAGATGAGGGAGGGATGCAGCACCGATGATGTCATTGATATAGTGGAGAAAGACTGTGGGTAGCGGCCGGAGTAGGACTAGAAGAAGAATATTTCACGTGCCCCATGGGACCCATGGCCAGCCTTTTGACCTGAAGAAAATAAGAAGAATTAAAAGTTAAGCTGTACGGTGAGGATGAACCCGGTCAGGCGGAGAAGGGTGGTGGTCAATGGGGGTAGTACAGGTCATTGTTCCAGGAAGGAGTAATGGAGAGCCCTGAGACCATCCTGATTGGGGAATGACGTGTAGAGATTGGATGTCTATGATAAAAAGGTGGTGGCTGGAGCCCACAGACTGGAAATTCTGAAATTGATGTAATCCGGATTCCTGTGCACTAGATTCCCATGTTACCTCCAAATTCCAGAGCTATATATTCACTCAGACTGTGTCTCATTCTGGATACAATCTCTTCTTCCTCAACATGCAGAACTTACTTGCTTGGATTATGGAGTGTGAGAATAGAGGGGAAATCAGGATTATTCCTGTGAAATGCAACAAAGCCTTCCTTTGTGCCAATGGCTGGTGCACCAACAATTAAAATGAAAACCAATCAATCTCTTGTGAAATGGTATGCTCAAGCATGTATCTTTTGAGTTAATTGTAGATATCCCCACTCATGTTCTCTCTTCAAACATAGAAAATAATAACATGAGTAACCCTTTGAGCCTTCTCCACCATGCATTGTATTCAAGGTTGATCATTAAGGAGCAAAAGAACAAGAGGATCCTCTTTAGTTCAGTTTTACTTTAAAACCATGCCCACAAAAACAACTGATCATATCAATGGATTCATCGAATTGCATTGAGAAACATTCGCAGTCCTTGAGGTCCTACTGTAGTTGCTGACAGATGTATTCAGACAAAGATTTCACTCCTCTTGCTACTGTGACATGTCCGGGATTATCAGCGGTCACAGTCATTACTTCTTGAATTGCTTCATTATCTGTGAATAATTCCTTCTGTTTTGAAGAAAATGGTAAATGCAAAATAATGCCTCAGTGCTGGTCTGACCTTTTGCTGCTGGTTTAGAACATATTATTGTTGAGTTTCAAAACAGTCTTTGGTGGGTTATTGTTTTTTTGTCCGCAGTATGTGGTTCAAGGGAAGGCTCTCCTTGAATTCACTGTCCATCATTGTCTTGTGTTATCACTTCTAGTGCCTTTGTTTAAACGAGTTTTCATGTCAGTCTTTGATAGTATTCATATGAAGCTCCTTCACTGTTTTTAATTTGTTCTTTCATGAGATGTTGGCATCATTGACAAGGCCAAGATTTGTTCCCCATCCCTAATTGCCCTTGGACCGTGTGACTTCCTAGGTCAATACATACAATAGAATAGAACAGAATCGAATAGAACAGAATCAAAATTAAAGGTCAACCATGTTGTTGTGGGTGTTGAGTCACAGGTAGGCCAGATCATAAGGTCAAGCAGGAGGCTGGAAGAGCACAGCAAGCCAGGCAGCATCTGGAGGTGGAGAAATCCAACATTTCGGGTACAACCCTTCTTCAGGAATGGGTTTAGGGGGAGTTGCAGATAAAGAGGGAGGGAGAAAGGTTATGGGTGAGGAGAGGGGCGTATTGGTGAGGTGGTGATAGGGGAATACAGGTGGTAGGTACAACCTGATAGATCGAAAGGAGGAATGAGTCTGGTTGGTGGTTGGTAGTTGGAAGGAGGAGCTGGTTGGAGGAGTGGAAGGGGAATGGTGGAGGGGGTGGGGAGGATGGTTAGGAAGATTATTTGAAATTGGAGAAATCAATGTTGAGTCTTCTGGGCTCTGGGCTGTAGGCTGCCCAGGCAGTGGTGTTCCTCCAATAAGGATGGCAGTTTCCTTTCCCTAAAGGACACCAGTGAACCAGATGGACTTTTACGAGAATCAGTGGTAGTTTCATGGTAACATTTAAATTCCAGATTCTTTTCTATTAATTGAATTTAAATTTTGCATTTAAATTTTGAGATTTGAGCCAATGCCTCAAGTAGTCTGAGCTTCGGTTACTAGTCCAGTGACCCCTTTAGGAAAGGTTGCTGTGCTAATGCCAATTGTTACTGCTTTCATTTTTTTGTTCTTGAAGACCTGTTCCTCACCAGCATTCAAAGGCAAACATGAACGTATGGGGACGTCATGGCCTAGTGGTATTATCAATGGACTGCTAATCTAGAGATCCAGGTAATGTTCTGGGCACATGGCAGATGGTGGGATTTGAATTCAATTTTTAAAATCTTAAAATCAGAGAAGGAAACTGCCATCCTTACCTGGTCTGGCCTACATTTGACTCCAGACCCACAGCAACGTGGCTGACTCTTAACTGCTGTCTGGATAATTAGGGATGGACAATAAATGCTGGGCCTAGTCAGCAATGCTCTCATCCCATGAATGGATTAAACAAAACAAGGAGGGTCTGTAGCTCAATAGTAATACATCTACCAGTGGGCCAAGAGACATGGGTTCAAGCCCCACCTGATCCAAACATAGCCTGTGACCTATCTGAACATGTTAAAAATATCTAAAAGTAGGAATTTATTTTAATGTTTCACCTTCCTGAAAGAAAGCACATTTGCGTTATATTTTCCTTAAAAATGACAAAGGCCAATTATTTTTAATATGTGCAGAAATATTGCCATTACAAAATGGCTCTGTTGGAATTTCTTGATGCTTATGTACAATGTTTTAAACAATTCTGAGCTCACAGCGAGCTGAGGACCTTCTGTGTCAGGGCAGGGAGTTGGGGACCAGGGAACAGGATTTGTGATGAAGATGAAGAAAATTATGATGTTTAATTTTTCATTAGAATACTGGAGAAGCTCTGTGGCATCAGGGACGTTGGAAGGCTTGAAAGAGGCACAAGTTGTTTTCACAGAGGAGAGAGAGAGATATAAAATACATAATGCTGAGTCAGGGCTATGATGTGGAGGTGCCGGTGTTGGACTGGGATGGACAAAGCCAGAAGTCACATGACAACAGGTTATGATTTCACATAAATTTGTTGGATCGTAACCTGGTGTCGTGTGACTTCTGACTGAGTCAGAGCTAGTGCAGAGTGGAACCTTTGTGATGGGAAATTTGAAGAGGAGGGTATATCATAGGTCACTGAACGCATGGACTCCAACTTTGTAGCAAAGAAGACTACAAGCTGCTTACATTTGTTGAAGATGAATGTGGAAAGGGGGTTATTGGGAGGAGGGTTTTAAGAAGATGGCTGATTATAAAGAGGAGTGAGGGGAGATTGGCTTTTGTATTGTAGGTGATGCTGGTAAAGTGAGAGTTTTGGATGACTGAAGAAAGACTTAATGGTGCTTATTGTGGCATTGGATGATTTAACCACAATTGTCACGTACATTCAAATCCACATGAAGGAGGCAAGGTAAAGGCCATACCTGAAAGAATATTTCGGGTGAAAAGGACGAGCGATTTACTGGGGACAAGTCCAGAAAGGAATTCAAGGTGGAAGAGTTTTGAGCAGATGAACTGCTGCAGAAATATTACAACGTATGAAAACGCAGCAGCTTAGGGGAGGGCAGCATTCATTGCTCATCCCTCATTACCCTGGAGCTGATTTCTGGGGTTTATCACATATAGGCCAGACCGAGTGAAGACACCAGATTTCTTTTCCTGAAAGAATGTTAGTGAATCAGATGGATTTTTGTGACAATCGATGATACTTATCATGGTTGCTGTTACTTCGACCAGCTTTATAAATTGAATTTGAATCTGTAACACTGGAGTATTTGTTGTTATCTCTCGCTTACAGTATAGCAACGTTACCACTACACCACCAACTCCTATACCACCATTTCTGAGGATCAAACACAGAAAGAAATGAGGTTTATTAAAGAATTGAGTGATAAACAGCTAGGTTTGCTGAGCTGTTGGATTAACAACATCATGAGTGTTTGATACTTCTTTATAATTAGTCTGTATAATATTTTTCATATAATAACAATGATGAAAGATGCATATAAAAGTAAAATACTGTAGATGCTGGAAATCTGAAATATAAACAGAAAGTGAAAGCAAAATTCAGCATGTCTGCCCAAATCTAGAGAGAAAGAAACATTGTTATTTTGAGCCTGATATCTTCAGAATTGTATTGAATACGTCAGATTAGTTTCAAAATATTAACTCTGTTACTCTCTCCACAGATACTGCCAGACCTTTCTCCAGCATTTTCTGTTTTTATTAAGAATAAAAGTGCATTTTGTAGTACATTTCTGCCAGTCTGTTGTGCTGCAGCTGGAGCATAGAGTGATGGTGAAGCTGAGGTAGTGCTAACTTCCTTACCCTGTCTGTGGTCTAGTGTTTTAAATGGCAGTCACCACTCATTTACCACAGACTATAAGCCAGAGCATTGTCAAAGTTATGAAGTGCCAGTAGAAACATGAGGTGGTGTCTTTGGAACAGCTAGTATTGATTTTAGAAGTTGCAGTACCAATAGTAGTTGCTTCTATCCATCAATCTCTGTACACTGAAAGGCAACAGCATGCCAGTTTGTATTTTGTAATGATTTAGTTCACGTACAGAATCATAAGCTGTCTGACCTGCATAGACAGACAATACTCAGACTTTTAACTGTACTTAACATCACTTAGCCTTCAATAATGGGAGAGGCACCCTCTGTATCCTTTCCAAAGGTGTTGTCATAAGTTTTAGTGGGGGCGTGCTTTCTTTAAAATGATGTCAGTGACCTTATTTGTTTTGGAAGGTTTACTAACTGAGGATAGAATGTGGCATTTCATCTGTGTATGTGGTCATTCACTGTGAAAATACTGGTCTAGCCTCAGTGGGACTGCATTCTCGGAGGGAGGTGAAGACTCTTGAGAGGGTGCAGAGAAAATTGACAAGATCGGCTCCACTGATAGGGGACTTCAGCTATGAGGATAGATTGCCGAAGCCGTGCTCCTTGGAGAAGATTTAGTAAAGATGTTCATAATGATACATTGTCCAGGGAGAGAGAAACTGTTCCCATTTGTGGAAGACCATACCAATTAAAAGTGATTGATAAAATAACCAATTGTAACATATGGTTACACATTGCACATTATATGGTTAAGATCTGTGATGCATTTCCTGAAATTGTGATAAAGGCAAACTCAATTGGGAGTTTTGAAAATAAATCAGATGAATGCTTGAACAGAGAAACTTGAAACATTGTAGAGGAATGGGACTAGCTGAACTGCTCTTGTAGAGAGCCAAGACAGCCCAAATGTGCCCTCTGTACTGTAACCATTCCAATAGTTTTGACAGTCATGTCATTTTATAACAAGTATGAAGATTTTAAGATATGTTTCGGGACTTTCTCTTTAATTGGGGTAAAATAGAGAAACGAAGCAGGTCGCATGCCCTGTTCTGAATTTTTCCCAACACCAAACTTGATCCAGTGCAAAAGCAGAAATTGTTGGAGAAACTCAACAGCTCTGGCAGCATCTGGAAAGAAAGAGGTATTAGTGTTTCGAGTTCGGTGACTGTTCATCAGAACTGTTAGCGGCTGGGAAAAAATGGTGTATATGCCAAAGGTGAGGTTGGGGGCATTGGTGGAGGTGAGTGGTTAGGTGGAGCCAGAGACCAGAGAGAGAAAGCGAAAGAGCTATGAAAGAGGTGGGGGTGGGGGTGGGGGGCGGAGGAGGAGGAGATTATGCACAGCAGCCCGGATAAAAGAAAAGTTGCGTAAGTGATAATAAGAGCTAAGAGTAGGAAACATTAGTGAGCTGTACTAAGAGTCTTGGGTCATGTTGTAGAATAGAGAGACTTTGTGGTTCAGGTTCATAATTCTTTGATATTTGCCGCATACAGGGTGGTGAAGAAGCTTGCTTGCCTTCACGGCTCAGATCTTTGAGTATATGAGTTGGGACGTCATGTTGAGGTTGTACAGGGCATTGGTGAGGCATCTTTTGGAACACTGTGTGCAGTTCTGGTCACCGTATTATAGGAAGGATCCTATTAAGCTGTAGAGATTTCAGATCAGATTTATCAGGATATTGCCATGAATGGAGGGTTTGAGTTATAAGGAGAGGCTGGATGGGTTGGGACTTGTTTCACTAGAGCATAGGAGGTTGAGGGGTGACTTTATAGAGGTTCATAAAATCATGAAGAGTAAAGATAAGGTGAATGGCAAGTGTCTTTTTTCTAGGGGAGGGATTTCAATTCTCAGGGGCATACTTTTAAGGTGAGAGGAGAAAGATTTAAAAACAACATGGGGGGCAACCTTTTTTACACAGAGGGTGGTTCATGTGTGGAATGAACTGCCAGAGAAGGTGGTGGATGTGTGTACAGTTACAACATGTAAAAGACATTTGGAGAAACACATGATTAAGAAATGTTTGGAGAGAGATATGCCACGCGCAGGCAAGTGGGACTGGTGTAGTTTGGGATTATGGTAGGCATGGACCATGGACTGAAGAGTCTGTTTCCATGCAGTATGATGTTATGATTCTATGAATGCAACCCATTTAATGTGATAATGGGCCTAGGGGTATGCGAGAATGGATAACTGCACAAAGCAATCACGTCATTACAGGACTGGGTTCGGAATGGGTTTAAAAATAATTGAAGGATGGAATCAGGCTCGAAGGTTATTGATCTCAATGTTGAGTTCTAGAGGCTGCAGAGTCCCCACGTGAAAAATGAGATTTTGTTCTTCAAGCTTAGGCTAAGGCTTCCTGGAGCACTGCAGCAGCTCAGCGAAGAATTGTAGATGAAAGTGGGGAGGCTTAAAAATGTGTTGCTGGAAAAGCGCAGCAGGTAAGGCAGCATCAAAGGAGAAGGAGAATCGACGTTTTGGGCATAAGCCCTTCTTCAGGAAGGAGGCTGAAGAAGGGCTTATGCCCGAAACGTCGATTCTCCTTCTCCTTTGATGCTGCCTGACCTGCTGCGCTTTTCCAGCAACACATTTTTAAGCTCTGATCCCCAGCATCTGCAGTCCTCACTTTCTCCTAAGTGGGGAGGCGCTGGGGCAAGGGGAGAAAAATCGAGTCTCGGCAGGTTCCAGGGGGAGCAGCAGGTAGAAACACTGGGGCTCCCTGGGCAGTCCTGTGTGTGGAATTCAGGGAGAGGTAGAAGAAGGTAATATAGAACTGGGGTTTATGAGCAGGGAGGTTGTCATAGGGACTTCCCCAGATGACATGAGGTTGGTGACAATAATGGAGGCAGTGTCCTAATGTCAGTGGTGGGATTGTGATCCGAGGGAGATAGGAAGAGGTATCCAAGTGCGGGCGCCCAGCATACCAGACAACAACAGCACCACCCTTGCTGACAGGTTTGATGACAAAGTCAGGTTGGATTTCAGAGCAATGAGTGCAGTCAGTTTAGAGGAAGTTGGTCGTGTACCCTTTACCCATTAGAACCTATATCACAGCAGGAGTTCTCAATGAACATGTTGAGTTCAGGTAAAAGGCAAGACAAAAGGTCCAGGTGAAGAGAGCGTGTTAGAAGCAGGTGAAGGCACCTGTGAATCAGGGAGAGGACTCCTGTCCAAAGAAATGAGCATGGAGGCAGAGATGATGGAAGAAGAGTTCAGCATCATGTCGTGACGGAAGATCATCGAGGTAAGGCACAGAGGGATAAAACTAAGACCTTTGCTGAGTATGGAATGTTTAGCATTTGACAGCAAAAGGTCAGAGGAATAGTAAATACTCAGCAAGTGGAGTTAGGAGGAAGGATAGAGTCAGAGGGGAGGAAGGTTCAGGAAAGTAGTGGGTACATCTGAATTGTTCCAGCTTGTATTCCTTCATGCCTGAAAAGAAGAGAAAAAGTTTCTTGTTAGAATATTAAGTTAGCAGGAGAATGAAGTGAAACTGAGGCAGAACAGCTCTGAGACAGCGTGAGGTGGTCCTGATGGAGTGATATAGAGTGTACATGATGACACATGGCACTGTGTGGTCTCAGGATACAGTGAGAACAGCTGTCTGAGGCACAATGTTAATCATGGTGACTTGGCCCACATTCGTTTAATGGACAAAAGGTACAAGAGGTTTTCACGTGTGAATAATAACAAGTGGTGACTGTGGGTAGGCTGTTAAATTTACATTCCCCAGAGAATATTAGATTCATAAACATTTGCAGAAGTGGAGATCTAAAGGATGGCAAATTGACGTTTCTACCTGAATACAAGGCCTATGTGATTCATATTGCGTTGGGGTTGGAACATTAAATTGGCAGGCCCACCAGAAACTCATCAGAAACTTGCAAACTGATTGGGAGACCACTTTGCAGAACATCTCTCATTTGTGTTTGGTCTCCCCAGTGTAGAGGGGACCTCTAGTACAGACATTGTAAGCAGTGAATGCAGTAGCCTGGATTGGAAGAAGTACATGTGAATTGCTGCTTCATCTGGAAGGTAGGTTTGGAGCATGGCGCAGAGATAGCAAGTAAGTGGGCTGTTATTACATTGCCTGCATTTACATGGGAAGGGAATTGGGTGACGAGAAAAAATGTCTCCAAAAGTGCTCTTGTAGAAGATTGCATCATCAGAAAGATTTGATGGAGGAACTGGGAGGATGGAATGGAATCTTTACAGGATGTATGTAGACAGGCAGTATAGTCAAGATAGCTAGGAGTCAGTGCACTTACAATAGAGACTAGTAGACAGTCAGTATGCAGAACTGGGGACAGAGATGTCAAAGAAGAGAAGGGAAGTGTCAGGGAAAGATAATGTCAAACTGGAAAGGGTGAAAATTGGAAGCAAAACTTAAGAATTTAAAATTTCTCCAAATTCGAAAATTCGAAGTGACAGCAAGACACGGCACAGTAATTTATTAGATATGGATGGTTTTATTTTAATTAACAAAATGGCAAGATATTGCAACTGGGCTGGAAAAGGATTTTGTAAGTTCTTACTATTCTTGTGAACTGTTTAATTGTTCAGAGTAATGACACTTGAGACTTAAACAGTTTATGATGAAACTCCAGTGGATTCGAGCCGAGACCCATTAATGTTACCTTATGTTGATGGAAAATCTTTACTCATTTAAAAAAAGCCAGCCAACTGTTACTGTTAGTCAAGTTATAAATTTAGATGACCATTGCACACTGGGATATAAAAGCAATATGATCTTATAGTGTTGACCAAAATCTGCTTTCATTTGGTTGTGTATCTGTCTCTCCTCTTTGACTTACTTTTCTCCCCCTTCCCACACTAGCTCACTGTCACTCTCACTTTCTCTTGAAAGCATCAGATTGCTAAAGTTATAGTATTTACCATCTATTGAAAACTACATGTTACGGCAATGATTTCTAAGACATGAAAAATTTCAAATATCCAGGAAAGATTTGGAAAAATAAAACAAGCTGGTTCCAGCAGGAAACAAAATCTAAGAAAACCTGCAGGCTCCCTCATCAAATTCTTTAATATGGATCTGGAAAACTCTGTCAGGTGTAGAATAATAAGATCAGGCGAGGCAAAAGTAACCTGGGAATTTTCATGGAAAATAGAAATTTAGGCATTGCAAGAATTGCAGAACAAACCACAAGCGGAGAGTGGGTAACAGGAACCCTGGTAGATTTTGTTTTAATGAAATGGTTCGATTCCTGATGGGAAGCTGTTAGTTCCATAATTGGGTTAAGGAAACTCACGAGTGGTTTGGAAGAGCAAATTTGACTGATCCCATCTTCTGAGTCTTGACCCCATGCATTTGGACACATTTCGGTCTCATGCTGACAGAGTGCAGGACTGTTGTACATGCCACTTTTGCATAAGACAAAACCAAGGGTTCTGCCAGCCCGCACAGTGGTTGTAAAGTATGCTGGGTAGTATTTAAAAAAGGAAGTATTCCATCAATCGCCTGGTTAATATTTATTCTTCATTAATGTTATTTAATTTATTTAATTGCTGTTGGCGAGAACTTGCTGTACACTCACATTTCCTACATAGCACCACAGACTGGGCTGTGAAGAACTTTGAGGAATATTTTGATGTAGTGAAAAGGGCTAGGTAAATGCAAGTATTTCTCTGTAGATGCAACATATATGACCATTAACAGAAATCGTTGGCAAATCTCAGCAGGTCAAGCAGCACCTCTGGGGAGCAAGCAGAGTTAACGTTTCAGTCCAGTGACCCTTCTTCAGAACTGATAGCAGCTAAGAAAAGGTGGCATTTATGTTGGTGACTGGGTTTGCAGGTGGGGTGGAGTATGCAGATAGGTTGTAACAGAACCCAAAGACCAGGGAAGAAAGTTAGGCAGACAAAGGGCTGGTTGATAGTAATCTAAGGAAGGAGAAAAGCTGACCGTGGGGACCATGAGTAGGTAAAAATGGGTTGGCTGTGCTGTATGCAGCCCATATCATGACAGGGCCTGAGGTGTTAAGGTGGGTAAAGAACGTGGGAGGAGGTGTTCAGGCCCTAAAATTATTGAACTCAATATTGTCCTGAAGGCCTCTAGGACCCCAAGCCATGGTCTTCACAAGATGCTGTTCTTCCAGCTTGTACTGAGCCTCACCGAAACACTGTAGCAACCCCGAGACAGAAATGTTGGTCAGGGAACACGGTGGCGTATTGACCTGGCAGGCAGTCGGAAGCTTGGGGTCATTTTTGTGGACTGATGGACAGGTGTTCCCTAAAGCGTTTGCTCAGTCTGTATTTCATCTCCCCAGTGTTTTATTTTATTATATACAAATACTTATGGTTCATAGATAGTGAGTATTGTAAAGCTATCTTCACTGGCTTGGTAGGTTGCCCCAGTGGTGGGAATAAAAGAATGATGAGAGTTAAATTAGGGCCAATCAAGGATATTAGTGGGAAGTTGTGTGTGGAGTCAGAAGAGACAGAGAAAGCACTAATTAAATGTTTTTTGACAGTGTTCACTATAGAAAATGAAAATGTTGGCGAGGAAGGTTCAGAGATACTTGCATTTAGACTAGAAGAGATTGAGGTTCACAAGGAAGAGGTATTAGAAATACTGCAGAGTGTAAAATAGACAAGTCCCCTGGGCCAGATGGAATCTATCCTAGGATCCTCTGGGAAGCAAGGGAAGAGATTGCTGAGCCTTTGGCATTGATTTTCAAGTCATCATTGTCTACAGGAATAGTGCCTGAGGACTGGAGGATAGCAAATGTGGTTCCCTTGTTCAAAAAGGGTAGTAGAGACAACCCTGGTAATTATAGACCAGTGAGTCTCACTTCAGTTGTTGGTAAAGTGTTGGAAAACGTTATAAGAGATAGGATTTATAACCATCTAGAAAAGAATAATCTTATCAGGGATAGTCAGCACAGTTTTGTGAAGGGTAGGTCGTGCCTAACAAACCTTATTGAGTTTTTTGACAAAGTGACCAAACAGGTATATGAGAGTAAACCAGTTGATGTGGTGTATATGGATTTCAGCAAGGCGTTCAATAAGATTCCCCACAGTAGGCTATTATACAAAATGCGGAGGAATTGGATTGTGGGAGACATAGCAGTTTGGATCAGTAATTGGCTTGCTGAAAGAAAACAGAGGGTTGTAGTTGATGGAACATGTTCATCTTGGTGTCCATTTACTAGCGGTATACCGCAAGGGTCGGTGTTGGGTCCACTGCTGTTCGTCATTTTTATAAATGACCTGGATGAGGGCTTAGAAGGGTGGGTTAGTAAATTTGCGGATGACACTAAGGTCGGTGCAGTTGTGGATAGTGGCGAAGAATGTAGTAGGTTGCAGAGAGACATAGATAGGATGCAGAGCTGTGCTCAGAGGTGGCAAATGGAGTTTAATGTGGACAAGTGTGAGGTGATACACTTTGGCTGGAGTAATCGGAATGCAAAGTACTGGGCTAATGGTAGGATTCTTGGGAGTGTAGATGAGCAGAGAGACCTCTGTGTCCACGTACACAGGTCCCTGAAAGTTGCCACCCAGATTGACAGAATTGTTAAGAAGGCATACAGTATTTTGGCCTTTATTAATAGAGGGATTGAGTTCCGGAACCAGGAGGTTATGCTGCAGCTGTGCAAAGCTCTAGTACGGCCACACTTGGGAGTATTGTGTACAGTTCTGGTCACCGCATTATAAGAAGGATATGGAAGCTTTGGAAAGGGTGCAGAGGAGATTTACTAGGATGTTGCCTGGGATGGTATGAATGTCTTATGAGGAAAGGCTGAGGGCCTTGAGGCTGTTCTCGTTAGAGAGAAGAAGGTTGAGAGGTGACTTAATAGAGACATACAAGATAATCAGAGGGTTTGATAGGGTGGCGAGGGAGAGCCTTTTTCCAGATATGGGGACGGCAAATACAAGGGGACACAACTTTAAAGTGAAGGGAGATAGGTATAAGATAGATGTCAGAGGTAGTTTCTTTGCACAGAGAGTAGTAAGCTTATGGAATGCTTTACCTGCATCGGTAGTAGATTCACCAAGTTTAAGTGCATTTAGATTAGATTAGATTACTTACAGTGTGGAAACAGGCCCTTCGACCCAACAAGTCCACACCGCCCCGCCGAAGCGCAACCCACCCATACCCCTACATTTACCCCTTACCTAACACTACGGGCAATTTAGCATGGCCAATTTACCTGACCTGCACATTTTTGGACTGTGGGAGGAAACCGGAGCACCCGGAGGAAACCCATGCAGACACTGGGAGAACGTGCAAACTCTACACAGTCAGTCGCCTGAGGCGGGAATTGAACCCAGGTCTCTGGCGCTGTGAGGCAGCAGTGCTAACCACTGTGCCACCGTGCCGCCCACTAAGTCGCCCACTAATGTGCAGGTCAGGTAAATTGGCCATGCCAAATTGCCCGTAGTGTTAGGTAAGGGGTAAATGTAGGGGTATGGGTGGGTTGCGCTTCGGTGGGGCGGTGTGGACTTGTTGGGCCGAAGGGCCTGTTTCCACACTGTAAGTAATCTAATTTAAGTCGTCATTGGACAGGCAAATGGACGTTCATGGAATAGTGTAGGTGGGATGGGCTTCAGATTAGTATGACAGGGCAGCGCAACATCGAGGGCCGAAGGGTCTGTACTGCGCTGTAATGTTCTATGTCATAAAGTGAAGTCTTGCACAACTTTTGCCTGATCTATTGCCTGAGTCGTACGTAAAGTTATTCGACAGTTTAACATGTTGTACTTCTTTCTAGCCAATTAGTAAGTGGCTTGATATTTTTAAGTATCAAGTCATTCAGTTGAAAATAGAATTTAAAATAAAAATAGAGAATGCTGGGGAAACTCCGCACCTGTGATGAGTGAAACAGAGTTCATGTTTTGAGTCCAGCATGACCTTTCTTTGGAATTTACTTTTGCTGAGGAATGTGGTCACGTATTCAAACCCCAGTCTGAGACCCCAAGCACCAAGTGCTTGTTACATCCACTGCCAGTATTGCCTGAGTGCTGCATTGACAGAGCTGTTAGTCTTCGTGTAAGATGTTGAAACTAAAACCTTGTTTGACATCTCAGTTGGGTGCAGCAGGTGGCAAATGCAGATTTATTCAGCCTGTGGATTGCACGTTTTCAGAGTCTTAATCTACTATTTTTATCTTTTTGTGGCTTGTAGCTTTCATCGATACCTGGACTGGAAGATGTAAAAGTGGAGACAACCAACCAGGATGAGAGTTTTGCAAATAGCCCATCCTCCGTGACAGCATCAAACCAGCATCAGCCAGCCCCTCCTGAGGTAAAAATGAGATGAAGAACCAGTGGGAGCTGAGGAGAATTCATATTTTTATGCTGAGAGTTATGGTGGTGGAATATGCTGCACAGAAAATGTAGTGAAAGCAGATTCAATCATTAACATTCAAAAAAGAATTGAGTGATTATTCAAAAGGGAATCTGCTGTGTCATGGGGAAAGTACATGTGAATGACCCAGGGAGCAGAGGGATGCAGATCCTTAGAAAATAGGCGACAGGTTTAGATAGAGGATCTGGGTTGGCACAGACTTGGAGGGCCAGAGGACCTGTTCTTGTGCTGTAATGTTCTTTGATCACTTGCAGCATGTGGACCTTAGTGAGAAACTGCTCAAAACCGAACCAATTCTTTTATTTCTCAGTATGATGAGGGCAGCATCTAATTCGAGGTGGTTTTTGGTGGGCCTTCTGTTTTAACTGCTGTTGTTTATCTGTCTGGGCTGCAACCTCTAAAGTATTAGATGAAAAGATCCATGAATTTGGCCCAGTAGTGAAGCAACGACTGATCACATGTCTCTATGACTGGTGTTCCCAACACATTGCTGTTACTGTCCTTATCGATGATGGAGGTCACTGGGTAGGGAATTGGTGTTGAAGTGACCTTGGTAAGTTGTTGTGGTCATTCTGTGAATTGTCCACACGCCAGGCTACAACATGATGAGAGAAGGAGTTGGAATTACGTTCTGTGACAGAGTAATTAAACAAATGATTGCTCTCAAGTGAGCAGTGGTACACTGGACCCACTCAGGCCAGTACTGATACTCCATTGTGACTCTTCAACAAATTTTAATTGAACTAGGTGTTATTGCTGATTGCCCTTGAGAACTTGATGAATATTGTCTCGAACTGCAGACGTTCGTGGTAAAGGTGCTCCCATGATAGTACTGTTAGGTAGGACGTTCCCAGTTTTACACCCAGCAATTGAGCCTTGCAGGTGATGGAAAATCTTTGCAGAGGTTGGGAAGTGACCCATTTAAGATAATTCAAACTCCAATCTGTCATACAACCATTGTGTTAATCCAGTGATGGACAACGTATGGTCAGCGGTGGGTGACTTGATCATGGAGCTGCCATTGAAGATCGGAGGGAATGGCCTTGATTTATCTTTCCTTCTCAGCATGGTCATTAACCCAGAACTTGTTCAGCCTGAGAGTTCACTGCTAAATTGTCAGCCTGGATAAATCCCAGGTCCAGTTATGTCTTGGCATGGACTGCTTCTTGATCAGAGGCATTGCAAGTGGAGTGAAAATCATCAGTTAGCAACCCAGCCATGTGACAGAGGGACAGCAGGGCATTGCTGAACCAGTTAAAGGTCATTCTCTGGGAAGCCCCTTCAGCACTATCCTGAGGATCTTGGCTGATTGGCCTCCCAACAATCCTGACCATGTTACTGCAATCATGACCAACTCCTTTCTGTCAAATGTAGCTCCACTATTTGTTCTTGCCTCTTATTTTCAAATTTGTCTGAATTCAATCACGTGGACAAGCCTGTTCTTCTGCTTCTTTGGTGTCTAAATTCTAAATGGTAAATGTGGGACATGTCTGTATCAACCACTTGATAACAATGCAAATTAATGGGAAAATGGATTTGAACTTTGCATGGGAGCTGTGAGGTTCCTGGGTTGACCAATTGTATTAGTTTCCTGTCAGGAAATTATTTCTCTTCCCTTTTTCAGTATGGAACTTTTTTACATCCACCTTCTTCTGTCCTTGTGTATGAAAGTAGCACAGTTGGTCACTGTGCTCCATTTTATGTTAAACCTTTTACGTCTAACCGTGGGAGTGCAACGGCCTTGCTGTAAATTCCTGTTTCCAACATTTAACCTGAGTACTGTGTATGAGGCTAGGCCACAGCAAGCTGTTTTAATAGTGTTTATCCTGGAAATTGGCTCAAATTCTGAAGCAAAAGTGCAAATAAACTTTAAGATCTGATTTTAAGTGAAAAACAGTTGAACCTGGCCTCTATGTTGGCGGTCTGCTCTTGTGTTAAGGTAAGATGCATTTGGAGTAAAACACCAGTAATAAGCTCTTAGAAACTGATTTAAAGACCAGTACCGTCCCAACACATGCATCCTAATCAAGTAGGCAATAATGTAGGTATTATCAGCAATGCAAAAATGTACATCTCTGCACTGTAAGACTATTAAAACAAAACTCTTAAGGGCATTGAAATAATTTAAACTCCTAGTTTATTTTTAATATCATATTATGCAATTATTGATGTGCTGACCTTTTGTAGTGTAATTATGTTTTGGTCCTGTTGCACAATGAGAAGAGGATGACTATAGATAAATATAAATAAAATTAGAAATTACATTTGACATTCAAATTTAAAATGAAGCAAGTCAACGCATGACTTCATGTGGAAAATGTGCTGTATTTGGAGTTCTGAACTGAAGGATGTCTCACTGGGAATGGTAGACAATGACTGGAATCTGTGGTATTCCCTATTGCTAGATTTGGTAGATGCATCTCATGGAAGAACTTTGAACATCGTTCAAAATGCATCACATTGCTAATCGCCATTCCTGTGATGTCTCATGTGGTTCAGTTACCCTTTGCTTATCATGTATGACATGTTGGTCCTGCCATTACTAAATCTTCATTGACACCGTACAAATGAAAAGGCAACTCTGTGGTTAAAAGAGCCTTTGTTGCGTATTTGGAGGGGGTGGGTGTGCAATATTGTGCACTATATTTATCATGTTTTAGGAGAGGTAGGTCTGGGAGGACAATTAGAGTCACAGCTTCTGCAGAACGGCAAAGGCTGTCTGGTTCATTGAGCCTGCACAACCCCCTACCTGCTCCACCCTCCTTTCCGACCTATCACCATTACCTCCATTTACCTATCACACTCTCAGATACCTTCCCTCTCAGCCCCCCCCCCCCCCCCCCCCCAATTTATCTCACCACTCCCTCAGCTCACAGCCTCATTCCTGATAAAGGGCTTATGCCTGAAATGTTGATTTTCCTGCTCCTCGGATGCTGCCTGACCTGCTGTGCTTTTCCAGCACCCCACACTCAACTCTGATCTTCAGCATCTGCAGTCCTCACTCTCACCTGGTCAATCATCCATCTATTCTAATCTCATTTCCCAGCACATGGTCCAAACCTTTGAATGCTTATTAAAAACTTCTCGTGTGCCTTGAGGGTTTCTGCCTCTTTTTCTGGCAGAGTATTCAAGATACCCACCGCCGTCTAGATGAACACATTTTTTTCCTCAACTTCCCCCTAAATATTAAGATCTTTACCTTAAAAATATGCCCTCTGGTTATTGACTAAGACGGAAAGTTTATCCTTATCTATGCTTCTCATTAACTTTGTACACCTCAATCAGATTCTCCTCAGCCTTCTCCATTCCAAAGTAAACTATTCCAGGTATCCAGTCTCTTTTCATAGTGAATCATTCCAGCCAAGGCAAAATCCTGGTGAATTTCCTCTGCACTCCCTCAAGTACAGTTGCATCTTTAGTCAATAATGTGCACACCGTACTCCAGCTCTGGGCTAGCTAGTAGTTGCATACAGCTCCAGGCCTCAATTGATAAAGGCAAGTATCCTGTATGCCTCCTTAACCACCTTGTCTACCTGTCCTGTTGCCTTCCAGGTTCTCTGGCCATCCACACCAAGGTCCCTCAGATCTTCTGTACTTCCTAGAATCCTTGCAATCAATGTATATTCTCTTGTTAGTCCTCCCAAAATATATCACCTCCACTTTTAAGAATTAATTTCCATTTGTCACTGTTCAGTCCATCTGATTGGCCCATCTAATTTGTCTTGTAGTCTAAGAATTCTGGATGTAGCATGTTTTCAGAAAACACCCCTCAAAGCTGTCTCCTTTCGCTTTTAAACTGTTATACAAAATAACTTGTCCAATACAATAGTGCAGAAATGCTGGTTCTAGGTTTAAGTTGGTAACCACATACAGAGAGATGTAGAGTACAGATGAGAAAATTCCTGTCTGTGTATTGAGAAATATTGTTTGGAGTTCAAGGCATTTTACTTCAGCAAAATCAGAAAGTTTGGTGAGCTCATGGTTGCATTGTGTTGGAGAATGTTGATTGGCATAATTGTTTTATCTTTCTGACATTTTTGCTTCCAATTTTAGTTTCTTTGTTTGGAGAGGAAGACAGAAGCTCCTCTGTGGTCACTTAATCTATTTTGACTCCATATCCAGCAAAGCCTGAGATTTAAAATTCTCATCTTTGCTTTCAGTGTACCTCCAATCTCTGTAACCACCTCCAGCCCCACAACTCTGTAAAATGTCTGTGTTCTTCCACCTCCTGCACCTTGCACATCCCCAGTTTCCATCTCTGCTTTCTCTGCAGCTGTGCCTTCAGCTGCCCGGAATCTGCAATTCCCTTCCTAAACCCCTCTTACCTTTCTGCACATCTTAAGCACCTATTTCTTCAACCTAGGTTTCTTATGACTTGAGGTTTTACGTTGCTCAATGTCAAATTTTGTTTGATATTGGTCCTGTGAACCATCTTGAGTTGGTTTACTGTGGTAAAGGCATGAAATATGTTTTCCAACCTTTTTCATTTTTTGACTTGCTTTCTAACCTAATGTTTAACTTCGAGTTGAGTAAAGAGCAGAGAATTTCATATTTAATGTTAATTCTGTATGAACATTCCATGTTGTCATGATCACATTGGCCTGTAATTGGTGATGGAGTGCAAAATTGTAGCTGCTTAGTGGAAAGGTTTCAAAATAGGAGCTGTCATCTATCTTCTTACTGAGCTTAAGTTCCTTGTTTTAAAATCATATCAATTGTAAGGAAAAGATTAATTAAGAATTATATCATGTGTCTGCATTATCTTTTAAGATTGAATATAATAGCAAGATAAAGCTGTTTTTATCAACAAATATAGGACTTTTAAACCTTTCTGTACTCTAGAATACAGACTGTTACTTCAGTGGAGTGCACTCCTTCCAGTTATGTCATCTACGCATCTGACTGGCACTTTCTCACCCATGTCATTCTAATCATTCACCATTGCCTTCTAGTCAATTAAAAAGACTTCACTTGTGGCATATTAAATGATCTGGCTGTTTTGGGTGTGCTTCATCATGGAATCCTTCTTTTAACAGATGACCCTGCTTCAGTAACTGCAGGGTTTCGTCCCTCACCCATTTCTCGTCTTCCGACCAGCTGCTAGAGAGTTTGTTCTTCTGTTTTCCTTTCTTGCTGTGCTCTCTCATTCAATTGGATTAAAGGTCAGTGTTATAGTCCCACAGCTACTCATGGGTTGTCAGGGTAGTTTCTTATTGGTTTGGCCCCGGAATGCGAAGTGGCATAAATGCAATGAATCTTTTTAATCTGCATGTTGTATCTCCCTCTCCTGCTTACTTGCCACTCATCCTATCTCCTCTTTAGCAATGTGCTGGCTGAGGCTGAACCACAATGTTTGCAACCTTGCCATTCTATTTGATCCTGGTTAAACTTTCCAAATCGCATCCTCTCCATTGTCAAGATCACACGCTTCCAGCTTAATGGCACCGCTATTTTATCTGCTCCTGATCCCGTCATCTATGTCCTTACTATCCCCTGTCTATTTGCTTGTTCTGTTGGCCAGTTCCCATTCTTTGTTTTCCATAAATAAGCATGTCTGAACCTCTGCTACCAAATCGTTCACTGCCTTGGCAGCTTGTTTGTCCAGGAGATGAGCTTCTAATGACATTTATGGTCTATCATCAACTTCTGCCTAGTTCCATTGCTGAGGCATTGCCTATCTCCTGTTGTGTCTTATCTGCTGCTGAAACCCTCATCTCTACCTTTCTTCCCACTCGACTTGGCTACTGCAGTGTTCTCCTGGCTGGCCTCCTCCAGGTCACCCTCCATAAACTTGAACTCGACTAAATTTTTGCTGCCTGTATTCTAAGTTGTTTCCTCGTTAAGTGACATCTTTATTTTAAATTTCTCATCCATCATCTTTTATGGTCCCTCCATGAGCTCTGCCATCTCAGTCTCTGTAACCTTCTTCATCCATACAACCCTCCGAGGTGCCTGCCTTGCGACAGTCTGATCCCTTGAGCATTCCTGATTTTGACCACTGCACCATGTATGCCAATTCTCTCCTCCATTTAACTTGCTCCTTAAATCTATTTTGTTGATTAAGTTTTTGACCATCTATCCTAATAACTCCTCCTGCCACTCCGGGTTAGATTTTGTTCGATGCTTCTGTGAAATGCCTTGGGACATTTCATTGTGTTCAGGCCACTGTACAAATGTAAGTTTTTCTTGTTACTACATTGGCTTTTTACAGTAGCCATCGCCTATAGTAGGCAAACTTCATTCACACCGATGAGCCTCTTGTAAGCATTGGGGACAGTACCCAGGAGATTTTTCTTGTCAGTTGCAGAGAATGATGCTGTGCTTATCTATGTAACATCACTTCAGAGGTAACTGACTATAATATGAATACTGAGGAGAAAGTGAGGACCGCAGATGCTGGAGATCAGAGCTGAAAATGTGTTGCTGGAAAAGCACAGCAGGTCAGGCAGCATCCAAGGAGCAGGGGAATCGATGTTTCGGGCATAAGCCTGAAGAAAGGCTTATGCCTGAAACGTCGATTCCCCTGCTCCTTGGATGCTGTCTGACCTGCTGCGCTTTTCCAGTAACACATTTTCAGCTATATATGAACGCTGTCCTACACGCGGATCTGCCATTACCACCTTTCCCCAACTATCAGTCAACTTTGAAAGTATGGGTGCACTTCAGAGGATAGTTTGACTGCATCTGTCTTTGTTTTGTACTTTCTGTGTGAGTCAATTTCTTATATGGGTTTTGTACTCAGCAGCTTTTTTTGTTAAAATTTAAAGAAATTTCGTTCCTTTCATTCAGGTTTTGACACTCTTGATTTTTGTCTCTTATTGGAGTTATTTTTTATTTTGCAGAGCCAACAAAACATTGAATCTACAACCCAAAGCAAAGTGGATTCCCTGACAGAAAATGCTATTACTGTTGCCAAGGACCCTCGATATGCAAGATACCTGAAGATGGTCCAAGTGGTGTGTTAATTTTCTTTCTCTTGGTGTTAGAAGTCTTGCCTTGACATCAACCGTTATTAATCTTTTCACATTGAAACATAGAACAATAGGAGTAGGCCGTTCAGCCCTTCAAGCTTGCTCTATTATTCGTTATGTTCATGATTGATCATCTCACTTGAGCCTGGTCCTGCTTTTCTCCCCCATATCCTTTGGTGTCTTTAGCGTCAATGCTATATCCAACTCCTTTAAATCATGTTTTGGGGAACATTACTTAAAGGGAGGACTGTGGAAGGCAATGGCAAATTTTCAAAGAGCACATGGGTGAATTGCAACAATTGTTCATTCCTCTCTGGTGAAATGGAAAAGCCGGCTATATCACAGGGTGCAAGGGAAATTAGAGGTGGTATTAGCTCCAAGGAAGAAACATACAAATTGGCCAGAAAAAACAACAGACCAGAGGAGTGGGAGCAGTTCAGAATTCAGCAAAGGAGGGCGAAGGGATTGATTAAGAAAGGGAAAATTGAGTACAAGAGGAAGAATGTGAAAAGAAAAAAAAGATTAGTGAAGACATTAAAGGTCCCTTATAGCCAGAAGCAGGGGAATTTATAATGGGGAACAAAGAAATGGCTGACCAGCTAAATATATATTGTGATTCTGTGTTCACAAAGACAGGCATAAATCATATACCCGAAATATTGGGAAACATAGGATTAAGTGAAAAGGAGAAACTTGAAGACTATCAGCATTAGTAAGGAAATGGTGTACAGCACATTTATAGCTTTGAAGGCTGATAAATCCCCAGAGCCTGATCATCTACATCCAAGAGTTCTTAAAGAAATGACCCTAGAAGTAGTGGATGCATTGGTGGTCATCTTCCAAGATTCTTCAGTCAGTGGAACAATTGGGTGGTAGCTAATGTAACCCTTCTATTTAAGAAGGAGACAGCAAAAATTACAGACCAGTTAGCCAGATGTCAGTAGTGGCGAAAACACTCGAGTCCATTATAAAAAAATTAATAGTGAGCATTGGAAATCAGTGGAAGGATCAGACAGTCAGCATGAATTACAAAAGGGAAATCATGCTTAGCAAATCTATTGGAGTTCTTTGAGGATGTAAGTCATACTGAAATGAGAGGGAGCCAGTGAATCACATAATCATTGAATTTTGCAGTACAGTAGGAGGCCGTGATCTATTGTGTCTGTATCAGCTCTCGAAAGAGCTATCCAGCTAACCACTCTCCAGCCCTGTTTAAATACAAATTCTTTGTGTTAAATTCCTTCAGGCACCCTCTGATCTGGCCTTTCACTTGTTTTCTGCTTCTCCAAAACCTTACCCTCCCTTCTCTGCATACATTTCTCCAACTGCTTAGTCTTCCTTTATGCTAGCTACATCCAGCAGAAACCACATCCAGTTGACTTTATAGAGATGAATAAAGACAATTGCAGAGGTGTGAGGGAGGAGCTGAGTAGAATTGACTGGGAGAGGAGCCTAGCAGGAAAGACAGCAGAACAACAATGACAGGAGTTTCTGGGAGTAATTCAGGAGACACAGCAAAGATTCATCCTGAGGAAAAAGAAGCATACTAAAAGGAGGATGAAGCAACCATGGCCGACAAGGGAAGTATGAGGGTAAGCTAGCCTGTAATGTAAACGAACATTGTAAGAGTTTCTTTAAATGTATAAAGGGCAAAAGAAAGGCAAAAGTGAACATTGGGCTACTGGAAACTGATGCTGGAGAAGTAGTAATGGGGAACAAAGATGTGGCGGGGAACTGAACAAGTACTTTGTGTCAGTCTTCTCAGTGGAAGACACAAGTGTTGTACATCCTAACAATTTGAGAGAGTCCAGGACACATGTGAGTTACTAAAAAATAAAAGCAGGGATGTACTTCTGAGGCTTTATAAAGTTCTGGTCAGACCGTATGTAGAGTATTGTGAGCAATTTTGGGCTCCACACTTCAGGAAGGATGTACTGGCCCTGGAGCGGATTCAAAGGAGATTCACAAGAATGATCCCAGGAATGAAAGGCTTAACGTATGAGCAACTTTTGAGGACTCTGGGTCTATGTTTGATGGAATTTAGAAGTATAGAGGGAATCCAATTGAAACGTACAGAATACTGAATGGTCTGGGCAGAGTGGATGTTGGGAAGATGTTCCCATTGGTAGGAAAGACTAAAACCCGTGGGCATAGCCTTAGAATAAAGGGAAGACCTTTTAAAACAGTGATGAGGAGAAACTTCTTCAGCCAGAGAGTAGTGAATCTCACTGCCACAGGGGATTATGGAGGCCAGGTCATTCCATTTGTCTAAGACAGAGATAGATAGGTTCTTGATTGTCAAGGGGATCAAAGGTTACGGGGAGAATGAGGTTGAGAAATGGATCAGCCATGATGAAATGACAGGGCAGACTTCATGGGCAGAATGGCCTAATTTCAGCTCCTATATTTTATGGGATAGTGCTTAGATTAGAGATTAGATTAGATTCGCTATGGTATGGAAACAGGCCCTTCGGCCCAACAAGTCCACATCGACCCTTTGAAGAGTAACCCACCCAGACCCATTCCCCAACCCTACATTTATCCCTGACTAATGCACCTAACACGATGGGCAATTTAACATTGCCAATCCACCTAACTTGCACATCTTTGGATTGTGGGAGGAAACCCTAGCACCCGGAGGAAACCCACACAGACATGGGGAGGATGTGCAAACTCCACACTGTGAGGCAGCAGTGCTAATCACTGAGCCACTATGCTGCTGTAGAATTTCAAACTGTTAAGTTTTTTTTTAATGGCTTGTTCTGAGGATTTCTCAGTCCAATATTTCAACATTCCCCTAACTAGAGTCTTCCGGCCATTTCATTATGCTCTGATCAAGCCTTGCTGTTTTGAACTATTGACAATGTAAAATTCTCTGAATCTCCTTTCTGTGTTGCAGGGTGTTCCTGTTATGGCCATAAGAAACAAAATGATTTCTGAAGGACTCAACCCAGACCTGTTAGAGTGAGTTTCCACCAAATTTTGAAACTTCTCCATTTGTTCAAATGTTCTTTTCTCTCTGACTCTCGTATATAGTTAATTCACTTGAACCAGAGGAATGGGCTGCATCCAACACTGCCCCATACCATGTGTTCAGAGTTTTGTGAATCACGTACTAAGCTTCAAAGAATGTTTATGGAGAGTTGGATGCTTTTCAAAGCTTCTAACAAATTTTGATGTGCTCCTTTGAGGTACTGGTGCCAAGAATAGCCCTGTGCAATCTGTTGGCCCCACGCAATTCAAACAAATAAAACCAGGGAGTGAAAAGTAAACATGCAGGATAGTGGAAATATGGAATTCTGTCCTTCAGAAAGCTATGGAGGCAATGATGCAATTGGAGTTTGCAAGATTGAGATCAGTAAGGATTTTGTTCAGCAAGCGTGTCAAGGCATATATACATTAAATGATGTTAAGATCACAAATATGATTGTTGGCAAAGCCAGTATTTATTGACCATCTCTAATTACTCTTACAAAATTCAAATATAGACCACTTGGCCTCTTTAGCTGCTCCACCATTCAGTAAGATCATAGCTGATCAGTTTGTGTTTCAAATTCCACACTCCCATAGTAAACATGTCCTGAAGTGCCTCCAGTGTGTTTGTACCCTTGCTTCAATAAGGAGACCAAAACTACACATGGTACTTGAAATGTGGCCTCACCAATGCTGTGAATAACTGAAGCCTAACATCCTTGCATTATGTTCAATTTTTTTCACAATAAAGGATAACATCCCCTCCATCTTTCTGATTACGGCTCATGCATTAGTACTAAGTCCCCTGTATCTCCAGCTTTTGTAATCATTCTCCATTTAATTAATACTGTTTTTTCACTTTTTCATTTTCCCACATGAAGTTCCACCTGCCAGATGTTTGCTCACTTAGTCAGCCATTGATATCCTTCTGAAACTTTCTGATGTCGTTTTCACAATATATTTTCCTACTTATCTTGGTTTAATCTGTGAGTTTATCTACCATGCCTACCGACTGCTTGTCCAAGTCATTGATGTACATTATAAAAGGTTGAGGCCTAACCAGACCCGTGCAAAACTCCACTGCTCACATCTTGCCAATTGGACATTTATGCCACACAGCCAATCTTCTATCCATGCCATTATGTTACCCCCATGCCGTGAGATTTTATTTTCTGCAGTAATATTGATATAGCACTTTATCAAATGCGTTCTGGAAAATCAAATACAGTATTTTATCCACAGCACATCTTACTCATTCAACAGCTTCCAATAAATCGGTCCAGTATGATATCTCTTTGACAAAGCCATGCTAAACCTTCCTGGGGAGAGAATCATAGAGTCATACAGCACGGAAACAGACCCTTTTTGTCCAACTTGTTTGTGCAGACCAAGTTTCCTGAAGTAAACTAGTCCCATTTGCCTGCATTTGGCCTATATCCCTCCAAATCTTTCCTCTGCATTTACCTGTCCAAATGTCTTTTAAATCTAAGGGTGCAGCTGTAATCCCTTTAGTGATTGATTCTGATGCATTCCGCAGGACAGGCATCAAGTTAACTAGCCTATAGTTTCCTGCTTTCTGCTTCCTTTTTTTGAACATAAGGTTTATGTTTGCTACTTTTCAGTCGACTGGAACCTTTCCTGAATCAAGGGAGTTTTGAAAGTTTAACACCAATGCATTTACCACCTAATTAGTACCTCTTTTCAGACCCGAGGATGAACTTGTCACCCCATAGCTCCATCAGTTTTCTCAGCTTTCCTCATGATTATGGTTTTGCAAAGTTTCTCTCTCCTTTCCACCATCTGATTTACAGCTATTCCTGGAATGATATTTGTATCCTCTATAGTGAAGTCAGAGCAAAATATTTATTCCTTTCATCCATCATTTCCATGCTATCTCCCAATAGAACATTACAGCGCAGTACAGACCCTTCGGCCCTCAATGTTGCGCCGACCTGTCATACTGACCTGAAGCCTATCTAACCTACACTATTCCATGTACGTCCATATGCTTGTCCAATGACGACTTAAATGCACTTAAAGTTGGCGAATCTACTACAGTTGAGGCAAAGCATTCCATACCTTTACTACTCTCTGAGTAAAGAAGCTACCTCTGACATCTGTTCTATATCAATAACCCCTCAATTTAAAGCTACGCCCCCTTGTGCTCACCATCGTCATACTTGGAAAAAGGCTCTCCCTGTCCACCCTACCTAACCCTCTGATTATCTTATATGTCTCTATTACGTCACCTTCTTCTCTCTAACAATAACAGCCTCAAGTCCCTCAGCCTTTCCTCATAAGACCTTCCCTCCATACCAGGCAACATCCTGGTAAATCTCCTCAGCACCCTTTCCAAAGCTTCCACATCCTTCTTATAATGTGGTGACCAGAACTGTACACGATACTCCAAGTGCGGCCGCACTAGAGTTTTGTACAGCTGTAGCATAACCTCATGGTTCCAGAACTCGATCCCTCTATTAATAAAAGCTAAAACACTGTATGCCTTCTTAACAACCCTGTCAACCTGGGTGGCAACTTTCAAGGATCTGTGTACTTGGACACCGAGATCTCTCTGCTCATCTACACTACCAAGAATCTTACCATTAGCCCAGTACTTTGCATTCCGGTTACTCTGACCAAAGTGACTCACCTCACACTTGTCCGCATTAAACTCCATTTGCCACCTCTCAGCCCAGCTCTGCAGCTTATCTATGTCTTTCTGTAACCTACAACATCCTTCATCACGATCCACAACTCCACCGACCTTAGTGTTGTCTACAAATTTACTAACCCACCCTTCTACGCCCTCATCCAGGTCGTTTCTAAAATTGACGAACAGCAGTGAACCCAACACCGACCCTTGCGGTACACCACTGGTAACTGGACTCCAGGATGAACATTTCCCATCAACCACCACCCTCTGTTGTCTTTCAGCAAGCCAATTACTGAACTAAACTGCTATATCTCCCACAATCCTATTCTTCCGCATTTTGTACAATAGCCTACTGTGGGGAACCTTATCGAACGCTTTGCTGAAATCCTTATACAACACATCAACCGATTTACTCTCATCTACCTGTTTGGTCACCTTCTCAAAGAACTCAATAAGGTTTGTGAGGCACGACCTACCCTTCACAAAACCGTGCTGACTATCCCTAATCAAATTATTCTTTTCTAGATTATTATAAATCTTATCTCTTATAACCTTTTCCAACATTTTACCAACAACTGAAGTAAGGCTCACTGGTCTATAATTACCAGGGTTGTCTGTACTCCCCTTCTTGAGCAGGGAAATCACATTTGCTATCCTCCTGTCTTCTGGCACTATTCCTGTAGACAACGACGATTTAAAGATCAATGCCAAAGGCTCGGCAATCTCCTCCCTGGCTTCCCAGAGGATCCTAGGATAAATCCCATCCGGCCCAGGGGACTTATCTATTTTCACACTCTGCAGGATTTCTAATGCCTCTTCCTTGTGAACCTCAACCCCACCTAGTCTAGTAGTCTGTATCTCAGTATTCTCCTCGACAACATTGTCATTTTCTAGAATGAATACTGTCGAAAAATATTCATTAAGTGCTTCCCCTATCTCCTCTGACTCCACACACAACTTCCCACTATTATCCTTGATTGGGCCTAATCTTACTCTCATCATTCTTTTATTCCTTAAATACCTATAGAAATCCTTAGAGTTTACCCCGATCTTATCCACCAACAACTTCTCATGTCTCCTCCTAGCTCTTCTGAGCTCCCTCTTTAGGTCTTTCCTGGCTACCTTGTAAGCCTTAAGCGCCCTAACTGAGCCATCACATCTCACCCTAACATAAGCCGCCTTCTTCCTCTTGACCAGAGATTCCACTTCCTTCGTAAACCACGGCTCCCTCGCTGAACAGCTTCCTCCCTGCCTGACCGGTCCATACTTATCTAGGACACACAGGACCTTTTCCTTGAATAAGCTCCACATTTCTAATGTGCCTATCTCCTGCAGTTTCCTTCCCCATCCTATGCTTCCTAAATCTTGCCTAATCGCATCGTAATTGCCTTTCCCCCAGCTGTAACTCTTGCCCAGTGGTATACGCCTATCCCTTTCTATCACTAAAGTAAACATAACAGAATTGTGATCGCGATCACCAAAGTGCTCACTTACTTCCAAGTCTAACACCTGGCCGGGCTCATTACCCAGTACCAAATCTAATGTGGCCTCACCCCTTGTTGGCCTGTCTGCATACTGTGTCAGGAAACTCTCCTGCACACACTGGACAAAAACTGACCCATCTAAAGTACTTGTACTATCGTGTTCCCAGTCAATATTTGGAAAGTTGAAGTCCCCCATGACAACTACCCTGTCTCTCTCACTCCTGTCGAGAATCATCTTTGCTATCCTTTCCTCTACATCTCTGGAATTATTCGGAGGTCTATAGAAAACTCCCAACAAGGTGACCTCTCCTTTCCTGTTTCTAACCTCAGCCCATACTACCTCAGTTGACGAGTCTTCAAACATCCTTTCTGCAACTGTAATACTGTCCTTGACCAACAACCACACGCACACGCGCACACACACAAAACTACCATTCCTGTCCCTGCTCTATCCATGTCTCCGAAATGGCCACAACATTGAAGTCCCAGGTACCAACCCATGCTGCAAGTTCACCCACCTTATTCCGGATGCTCCTGGCGTTGAAGTAGACACACTTCAAACCAACTTCTTGCTTGCCGGTGCCATCTTGCGTCCCTGAAACTTGATTTCGGACCTCCCTACTCTCAACATTTTCTATACTTGAACTACAATTTTTGTTCCCATTCCCTGCTGGATTAGTTTAAACCCACCCCAATAGCCGTAGCTCTCTAGTGGACCTGCATTCACTTTACTTACAGTTTTCCTTTTTAAATAACTGAAGAAACTCTTGCTATCTATTTTTACATTCCTAGGTAGCTTCATCTCTTACCATGGTGATAATGAGATGCTTTCTTAAAACTGCTGATTGGCTTTCCTGTCGCAGTAGCAAAATTCTTTCAAAGCCAATAAGTCCTGGAATGGAATAAAAACAGAGAATGTTGGAGAACGAGGTCTGGCAGCGTCTGAGGAGAGAGAAACAGAATTAACATTTCAAGTCCATTGTGACTCCTATTCAGAACTACCCACGAGGAGGACTTAAACCTGCTCGGTCAAAGTTAGGATTGTTAACCACTGAACTACTGTGTCATAGAGATGTATAGCATGGAAACAGACCCTTCGGTCCAACCTGTCCACGCTGACCAGATATCCCAATCCAATATAGTCTCACCTGCCAGCACCCGGCCCATATCCCTCCAAACCCTTCCCATTCATATACCCATCCAGATGCCTTTTAAATGTTGCAATTGTACCAGCGTCCACCACATTCTCTGGCACCTCATTCCATACATGTACCACTCTCTGCATGAAAACGTTGCCCCTTAGGTTCCTTTTATATCTTTCCCCTCTCACCCTAAACCTATGCCCTCTAGTTCTGGACTCTCCCACCCCAGGGAAAAGACTTTGTCTATTTATCCTATCCATGCCCTTCATAATTTTGTAAACCTCTATAAGGTCACCCCTCGGCCTCCGACGCTCCAGGGAAAACAGCCCCAGCCTGTTCAGCCTCTCCCTATAGCTCAACCCCTCCAACCCTGGCAACATCCTTGTAAATCTTTTCTGATCCCTTTCAAGTTTCACAACATCTTTCCACATCCTAGACTTTCCCAGCAAAACCTACTTCTTACTTCAATATATAGGCTCCTTCACTGAAGTACTCCAGTGGTCATGCATCACCGTTAAATGAGAATATTTGTTTAAGTTAAATTGCAGTTGACAAAGCTTCTGTTTTTTATTTGCAATAGCTTGTTTTTTTCCATCATGAATCAGTGCTGCAACTTCACTGTGCTGATTCCTTTAGGATTATGCTCTTTGATTATCCCACGTATTACTGTTTCTCCTTGTGTAGGACTCCAGATGCCCCAGTTCCCGATGGAGTTAAAGAAGATGAAGGAGACAGCTCAGGCAGCGAATCTTCATTCAGTGATTGAAAACAGACTTCAATTCTCAAACAGACGTATTTCAATTCTCAAACTAGAGATTATGGAACACTGTCTGTAATATCGAGGGGGCATTGATTTTTTTTTGATGGTTAAACAATGCAGAAGGATTGTGTCAATATGAAGCCGCCTCTATCACTGTACGTGAACACACCACTCAGTCTTAAACCAAGTCTCTGCCACAGGTCTGTCAATAGCTTGTAAGTTTTATGACCATTTGAATGCCAAGCTGCACTTTTATTTGTGCATGAAGTTATAATCTCTTTTCTATGTATTTAGATGTACTGTCAACGATGTGGGTGAACAAATTGGGATTGTCATCAAGGTGTTAAATGCAAATGAATATGAGATAATGTTATTTCCATATTTTATATACCAGGCACCGTGTAGAATTTGTTCGGCTTTATCTTGGAAAAATTATGAACGGATTGTTCATGTGCTGTTCTGTTCCCACATAAAGAGAAGCTGTCCCTTAATGAGTAAAACCTGATCTCTGAAGAGTAGACTTGTGCAGAACTGAAGAAATTGTAAATGATTACCTGTTATGTTTACTGTTGACTTGGCTGAGTCACAAACAAGAACACTTCCCCACACTGCTTCATTGTAACTACCCCACTGGTTTTAGGAGCTTGATGCTTGGCTATCTGCTGTTAGGTGAGAATTATTTGTCTTCACACCTCTGTTCCTCCCTGGTAGTCATTGTCATTTTTAGGCTGAGAGTCTGAATTTGACAGGGTGTGTCAGATGTTTATCTTCTGGTATTGATCCTGAGAGGTTACTCCAGCTGCAGCACTCCATCCTCCCCATGTGTTCGGAGTTAGTCCCATTCTTTAAAGCTGATGCAAGGTCTGATGGACATTGCTACTGCAGAGACTTGTGCTGAAGAGTGCGTAACCTTCATCGAAACTGAGAAGCTAATTTTAAGACAACATCATAACTCACAATTGCTTCAAAATTTATAGACCTGTTAATATTGAATAATTATTGAGCAGTAACATTTTCAAATCTTAGTTCTTCTTTGTTCTTGGACACAAACAGCATTGAGAAGCTCGGTATTTTATCATCCCATCCAAGATAAACTATCCTGAGCAGCCCTGAATTTCCCAGGGGAGCCTCCTTGTTTGTTTAAACACTGAAACATTCATGAACCTCGTCATTGCAGATACTGAGTTCAGACCATTTAACCTTCAGATGAAAAGGTGGGGCAAAGTCTAAAAATAATTCAGTGCCCACCTTAGGGGCTGGCATTCTGCCCTCAGCACTAATAATGGGAAGGGCAACATCAATTTTCACGTTGTAATCACACCACCTAGTCCATGATGGCACTACAGCGATATAATGGAGTAAATCTACCCATTGCAAGCATAGGGCAGCAAGTTGTACTTGAAGGGAGTAAGAGTTGGATAATACTGCATTGTTTGTAATCCTACCTTCAAAACCCATGCTATTAATGTATAGCACTTAGCTGGGGTGTTGGACCTTTTCCAGTTCCATCACCAATTGAGCTACATTTCTTGTCAAATATATTAGTAACGAAGAGAAAGAACTTACATTTAGAAAGTACATTTCCCACCCTCAGGATATTGAAAGCATTTTACCGCCAGTAAAGGGCTTATATATCTTAGCCTTCTGTAAATTTATCTTTCCAATGCAATTTCAAGTATTGAGTTATTTTATTCACCGAATCAAGTACCAGTTGGATGTTTGTTTGTTGTAATTGTACCACCGATAGGTGAAAGATTGGTTGGATTGTGACAACAGTAGCTTGGAGTGAGAGGCTGGATCCCAGACTGGCCCAGGAGATGACTCAAACGTTGCTAGAATTTCATTTTGCTGAGGCTCTTGTACCTGTGGCATGAACATCAACAGCACATGATTTGAGCAAGCCAACGAATACACTTCCTAAGTAATCCAGGAACCTTCCTAATACATGTGTGTTTTTCTGAAGAGCACAAACATCCTAAGTTGCAACAGTGTCAACACTTTGAAAGTTCTTCATTGGCTGTAAAGTGCATTGGAATGACCTGAGATCATGCAAGGCACTATATAAATGCAAGTACACTTGCTCACTTGCAGCAATCTCCTTGAATTTTCCTGCAACCTTTTATATTCCTGCACAAATTAAATGCTGTGCACTAAGTTGCTCAAAAGAATCTAAGTTGCACTGGAATTGTCAACGTTGATGACGTTACGAGAGGAACTATGATGTTGGGACAGCTGAAATGTTGAGCAAGCCTTTCTAGCGTTAGTTGGAGTATATACCCTGTGCAACAGACATCCTTGCAAAACTACTGCACTTTAACCAGGCAGGTCTGTGATCCACAGTCACGAGTTCAGATCAATTTTGGAACCCCTGCAGATAATCAGCTTAATATGATTTCATATCACTTCAGTTAGAGTCGAATAAGAAACCTAAAAATGATATTTGTTTTGTCAATGCTCAGGTCTGTAATCTCCAAAACTTTTCCTTCATTAATAATTCAGTATTTGTACTGCTGAAAATGAAGTAATAATCGTGATGTGCGCTGAATCTCAATATGTCGAGCTCAGATACTAAAACGTCTGATCTTTATTGTTCATGTGCATTGTGCAGTGAGTTGAAGTTGTGTGCCAAAGGCGTCAGGAGGTTACATAGTCTTGCAGTTTGATACCTGATTCCTTTAACACATTCAACCTGCCTATGTGGGTCTTCTGTATTTGCTGTATTGCTGTGCTGTTGTATGTATTGTTGCTCACCCATTCCATAAACTTTATTTACAAAATTAATGAGGAAAGAAACGTGCACATGGAAATATCATAGGTATATGGGAGGTTTGATAACTGTCATTCTGTCTTTGGGTCAAACCTCCTAGGAATTGTGATGCTTTTTGCTTTATTTCTCGAAGTTAAGTATACAAAATTTATAGTTTTCTTCATTGTGTCATAAATCTGTCACAAAGACCTAACTTCTAACTACTTTTCTTTCAAAAGATCAATACCCTGGGTCCTTTGTTCGAAAATAAAAATAAAATGTTTTCTGTTAAAATGTTTTGTGGCATACCCATTGCCTTGATTGTTTTGTAATCACTTTGCTTGAGACCTCTCCCTCTGGTTTCATCAGTGTTTCTCTGAGGCTCAGTGTTGATGTGAGTCCTGCACAGAATCCCATTTCCCTTAACCTTTGCTGCAGCAAGAAATTAACCATTATGGATGAGACAAGTGCTTAGAGGTTTGTCACCTGGTGCCTGACTTCAGCAAGCAAGAGCTGCAAGCCAAATCTGTTCCTTATCCAGAATAAATATAGGGGGTGTGGTGAGGGACCAAACTGTTAAATACAGAAAATTACTAATTCTTGTTTACTTAGGGAAACCATCGTCTGGCTCTGCTTTTAAATAAACTTGCTCTCTGCAGTGTTGATTTTTTTTTGTAGGTTGAGGCTTACCCTGGCTTGCCCTGTTCTTTTTAGTATTTGCATCGAAGGAACACTAGCAGAT
The DNA here is from genome assembly GCF_047496795.1 of Chiloscyllium punctatum. Taxonomy (NCBI): domain Eukaryota; kingdom Metazoa; phylum Chordata; class Chondrichthyes; order Orectolobiformes; family Hemiscylliidae; genus Chiloscyllium; species Chiloscyllium punctatum. The sequence goes on along the minus strand of NC_092770.1, from coordinate 31,318,082 downwards.
TAATTTATTTGTGAGCCAACTGATCAAATATCCATTTATTCCAAGGTGCACAAATTTATCCACATGAGGTATATGGGGAATAAATGCAGGCCAGAGGTGACATTCTGAGCCAGGAGTGATATTGAGGTGAGTAGGTTTGATTTGTGCACCAACAGCAAAAAAATGTCATCAGAAACAGAAAAATGGCACTGTGGATGGTAGGACCGTGGAAAATACCTAAGTTCAGAAGGACCTTAGTTTGCACATCCACAGAACTGTGCAGGGGAGAAAGTGGTTAAGACGACATATGGGGTACTTGCTTTTATTGGCTTAGCCATTGAATACAAGAGCAAGAAGGTTGTGTTGAATCTGTACAAAGTGTTGGTTAGGCCACACCTGGAACATGCAGTTCTGGTCACATTCTGGAAAGGATGTGATTGCATCAAGAGTGTACGAACAGAAAATTTACAGCCCAGGAACAAGCCCTTCGGCCCTCCAAGCCTGAGCCAATCCAAATCTACTGTCTAAACCTGTCGCCCATTTCCGAAGCATCTGTATCCCTCTGCTCCCCACCTACTCATGCATCTGTCCAGACACACCTTAACTGAATTGAACATGCCTACCTCTACTACCTCTGCTGGCAACGCATTCCAGGCACCTACCACCCTCTGTGTGAAGTACTTGCCACATATATCCCCCTTAAACCTCTCACCTTGAATGCGTGACCTCTCGTTATTGAATTCCCTCACCCTGGGGGAAAAAAACTTAACTCTATCCACCCTGTCTATACCCTTCATGATTTTGTAAACATCAGGTCCCCCCTCAATCTCCCTTTTTTCTAATGAAAACAATCCTAACCTACTCAACCTCTCTTCATAGCTAGCACCTTCCATACCAGGCAACATCCTCGTGAACCTTCTTCAAAGCGCCCACATCCTTTTGTGGCAACCAGAACTGTACACAGTATTCTAAATGGGGCCGAACCAAAGTCTTGTACAATGTTAACATGACCTGCCAGCTCTTGTACTCAATACCCCGTGCGATGAAGGCAAGCATACCATATGCCTTCTTGACCACTCTATGCACCTGTGCAGCCACCTTCAGGGTACAATGGACCTGAACTCCCAGATCTCTCTGCTTATCAACTTTTCCCAAGGCTGTTCCATTTACAGTATAGCTTGCTCTAGAACTAGACTTCCCAAAATGCATCACCTTACATTTGTCTGGATTGAACGCCATCTGCCACTTTTCTGCCCAACTCTCCAGTCTATCTATATTCTCCTGTATTCTCTGACAGTCCCTTATACTTTCTGCTACTCCACCAATCTTCGTGTCATCTGCAAACTTACTGACCAGACCAACAATGTCCTTTTCCAGATCATTTATGTATATCACAATCAACAGTGGTCCCAGCACTGACCCCTGTGGAACATCACTGGTCACCTTTCTCCATTTCGAGAAACTCCCTTCAACTACTACCGTCTGTCTCCTGCTGCTCAACCAGTTTTTTTTTATCCACCTCGTTAGAACACCCTGCATACTATGTGACTTCACTTTCTCTATTAGTTTACCATGGGGAACCTTGTCAAACGCCTTACTAAAGTTCATGTATATGACATCTACAGCTCTTCCTTCATCTATCAACTTGGTCATTTCTTCAAAGGACACTATTAAGTTGGTATGGCACGATCTACCCCACACAAAACCATGTTGCCTATCATTGATAAGCCCATTCTTTTCCAAATATGAATAGATTTTATCCCTCAGTACCTTTTCCACAACTGACATCAGGCTTACTGGTCTGTGGTTACCTGGAATATCCCTCTACCCTTCTTGTACAGGGGGACAACATGAGCTACCCTCCAGTCCTCCGGACCTCACCTGTGTTTAAGGATGCTACAAAGATACCTATCAGGGCCCCAGCTATTTCCTCTCTCGTCTCCCTCGGCAACTTTGATAGATGCCATCCGGTCCTGGGGATTTGTCCACCTTAATATCCTTTAGCCTACCCAACACATCTTCCCTCCTTATGTCAACACAATCCTGAGTGCAGATGAGATTTGCCTGGGCTGCAGGATCTGAGCAATGAGGGTTGGGTGGACAGGCTGGGGTTGTTTACCTTTGAGCAGCGAAGTTTGTAGAGGAGTCTTCCAGTGGTGTATAAAATTATGAGGGATGTAGCGTGGTTGTAAGGCACCTTTTGCCTCAGTAGAGAGGTTAATAACCAGAGGGCATAGATTTAAGGTAAGAGGGAGAAGGCTAAGAGGAGAGTTGAGAATTTGTTTTCACTGAGTATGATGAGAGTTTGGAACAGTTCCCAAAGAGGCTAGCTGAGCCAGAAACATTTTAGTAATGTTTAGATGTTCACTGTGTTTCCGTAGCTGCCAGTGCTTTGGCCCAACAGCTGGAAAACAGACACCAGATTAGTGCAGTCAGATTTTTGTTGACCCGCACAGGCATGATGAACCAAATGGCCTCCTCCTGTGCTGTAAATGTCTATGTGAAAGCGAGATTGAATAAATAGTCAGGGTAATTTGTCTGGCATTGCTGCCCACCATAGGTAGCAGAACACTAAAACACGAGAGTTCCTCCCCTGAACCTCTGTGTCGGTCTCCTTGTTTAGGAATCTCCTTTCAGTCTACCAGTTTGGTAATCAGCCCTTTATAACTTCTTACAGGACTTGGTCAAAATTGATATTGCACTTGTCAAGATTTGGGAAGTTTCATTATGTTAAAAAAGTGATTATCAATACAAGTTGCAGATCGGAGCATGAACATTGATGAGAGCAGATGATGGAGAATGATAGATAGCGTTGGGATATCAGAGAGACATTCTGATGCCTTTGCCCATTGCACAGCTGACCTTCCAATCTTATCGCAGTAGCTTTTCCTTTTCAGAATATGAAAACATTTCACTGCACGTCTCTTGAAGGGCACGTGGTGAACATTGACGGGATTTTGTGCTCAACAAGTCTTGAAAGCCGACAGAGAAGTCAGATGGAAATTGAACCGTTATTACGGCAGGCTTAACCAGTCAGTTTTTGTTCTTTAAAGATTAGAAATCTGATGAACAGATCGGAAGCAATTGACAAGCAAAATATCCTTTCTCAGAGCAGCACGGTCCAGCTGCAGTGTAGTGCTCTCTCTAGTGGCCTTTACCAGAACTGCCTGACAAAAATGAGCCTGTTTGACTAGCAGGTAGAGACAGTGAGAGAATTGCTCAATCACTTGACTTCCTGAGATGAATCTGTGTACATCAGAGAAGTGCAGACTATGAGTTTTTGATCAAGATATGTAAAATAATCAACAAACTAAATTATGTTCACATGGAGAAATAATTTCTCTGAGACTGACCCTGGAAGGTTTGGTTCACATTTGCAAGTTAAATAAAGGCAGGACTAGGTTGGACGTTGGGCAGATCTATTCCCAGACAGTAGTAAATGTGACACTTTTTATTCAGTCATGGGACACGGGTGTCACTGGCTGAAGCAGCATTTATTGCCTGTCCTAGTTGTCTCTGAGAAGGTGGTGCTGTGCTGCCTTGCATTTATGTAGCACCTTACATGACCTCAAGAAGCTTTCAAATCACTTTTACACCTGACAAAGTACTTTTTGAAGTGTAGTCACTGTTTGGGGAAACAACAGACAATCTGCACATCCATCCACAAACTGTCGATGACAGCCATGATTTGTCAGGTGACCTTACCTGATGAGGGGACAGCACTCCAGAAGCTTGTGATCTCAAATAAACCTGTTGGACTATCACCTGGTGTCATGTAACTTCTGACTTTATCCACAAGCTGCATTGTAATAATGGACAACCATCATGTTTTAGTGATGTTGAAAGTGGGATATTAAGTGACCATGATGAGGCAGGATGCTCCCTCCTTCTGTTCTCTGAAGTAGGACCATAGGATCTTTGACATCTCCCTAAGAGGGCAGACAGGGTCTTAGTTGAATCCCTCAACCAAAAAATGAAACATTCCATGATGTAGCACTCCCTCAGGACTGCCTGCAGTTTTGTGCTGTTTGTGGGGTTTGAAACGTGATAGTAATTTTTGTCATTACTCACTGTTATCGTTGTGCAAGGGACTTAAACACTCAATTTGAGGCATTGAGAGACCAGGAGCCAATGTAGGTTGATTAGAATGGGGTGTGGGATGGGCACAATATAATATAAAACAAAAAACACTGCGAATGCTGGAGATCTGAAACAAATAGAAATAGCTGGAGAGACTCAGCAGGACTGGCAGCACCTTTGAAGAGAAAATGGACCACGCATCGAGTCCAGTGACCCTTAGTCAGAACAAAATACGTCACTGGACTTGAAACATTGTCTGTTTTTTCTTCATAGATGCGGCCAGTTCTGAGTTTCTTCAGCAATTTCTGTTTTTGTTTGTTTCAGACTTCCAACTTATGTTTGATATGTTTGATATCAACATGTTTGATATTAATGCGACTTAAAGGCAGCACAGTGTCTCATTGGTTAGCACTGCTGTCTCACAATGCCAGGGACCTGGATGCAGTCCCACCCTTGGGTGGCTATCTGTGTGGAATTTGCATATTCTCCCCGTGTCTGCATGGGTTTCTGCCGGGAGCTCCAGGTTCCTCCAACAGTCCAAAGATGTGCAGGTTTGGTGGATTGGCCATGCTAAATTGCCCATAGTGTCCAGGGATGTGTAGGTTAGGTGAGTTAGCCATGGAAAATGCAGAGTTACAGGGATGGGTCTGCATGACATGCTCTTCAGAGGGTTCATGTGGACTTGTTGGGCCAAATGGCCTGTCTCCATACTGTAGGGATTCTAAGATATGGGCAGCTGAGTTTTGGCTGCATTGAAGTTCTCAGAGAGTGAAGGACAAGAAGCAGGCCAGGAGAGAATTGTAAGAATAGAGTCTAAAGGAGTGGATGGCATTGATGAAACATTGAGCAACAACTGAGCTGTTGTAGGAGTGAAAGCAGGGTTTGTTGTTTGTGGAAGTAGTGACTTTTTGTGTTTAAAATAAGTTGTCAGACGTTTGGCTTGGGGATGACCAAGATGTCAATAGATTTGGTCTTGCTGATGGAAGAAATTGCAACTCACTTCAGGTTAAGGCATCAGAATATAATCTGATATTAAGTGTTAGGGATCTCTTCCAGATTCGGCATTATACCAGGAATGATATGTGCCTCTACCTGTCTTGTGATCCTTAACTGTGGGTGAGATTGCCTAATTAGGTGCTAACTTTAAGAAACTTTGTGCTTCTGCCTTACGGGCTAAATTGACTCTGGCTTACTTGCTTCAATTTTTTCTAGGGGATGGTATTTTCCTAGACTGCAATACACAAGAATTCACTGGACTGGTGGCCAATTAATTAAGCTAATGCTAAAACCACCAGAAGTGCCTGTCCTCTGAAATATTGCCAGAAAACTGGAGATTAGCAAATGTTGTATCCTTGTTCAAGAAGGGGAGGAGAGGCAACCCTGATAACTATAGACTGGTGAGCCTTACTTTGGTTGTGGGTAAAGTGTTGGAAAGGATTATCAGAGATAGGATTTATAATCATCTAGGAATAATTTGATAAAGAATAGTCAACACGGTTTTGTGAAGGGTAGGTCATGCCTCACAAACCTTACTGAGTTCTTTGAGAAGGTGATGAAACAGGTGGATGAGGGTAAAGTGGTTAATGTGGTGTATATGGATTTTAGTGAAGCGTTTGATAAGGTTCCCTATGGTAGACTATGGTAGGGTGGGGGTGGGGGTGGGGGGGGGGGGGTGGGGGTGGGGGGGGGTGGGGGTTGGGGGGGGGGGAAGGGAAAGTGAAAGCGACAGGGAGTGTGGAGTTAAATGGAAAGATAAGCAGCAGGATAGCATATGTGCAGGCGGATTTAAACTTGAGACAGACTGGGAATGCAGCAAAAAGGAAGGATTACTTAGGACATCTTATGACTTCCAATATCTCTAATGACAAGAAGGTTAGCATTAAGGCACTTTACCTGAATGCTCGTAGCATTCGTAACAAAGCAGATGAGCTAATGGCACAGATCATTGTGAATGATTATGATGTGGGAGGCATCACAGAGACGTGGTTGCAGGGGGGTCAGGACTGGCAGTTAAACATCCAAGGGTTTTCAACTTATCAAAAAGACAGGGAGGTGGGCAGAGGGGGCGGGGTGGCCTTGTTAGTTAAGAACAAAATTAAATCTATGGCACTGAATGACATAGCGTTGGATGATGTGGAGTCTGTGTGGGTGGAATTGAGGAACCACAAAGGCAAAAAAACCATAATGGGAGTTATGTACAGACCTTCTAACAGTGGTCAGGACCAGGGACGCAACATGTACCGGGAAATAGAGAAGGTATGTCAGAAAGGCAAGGTCACGGTGATCATGGGGGACTTCAATATGCAGGTGGACTGGGTAAATAATGTTGCCAGTGGATCCAAAGAAAGGGAATTCATGGAATGCTTACAGGATGGCTTTTTGGAACAGCTTGTAATGGAACCCAATAAGGGAGCAGGCTATTTTGGACCTGGTGCTATATAATGAACCAGACTTTATAAAAAATCTTAAAGTAAGGGAACACTTAGGAAGCAGCGATCATAATATGGTAGAGTTCAGTCTGGAGTTTGAAAGAGAGAAGGCAAAATCGGATGTAATGGTTACAGTTAAATAAAGGTAATTACGAGGGCATGAGAGAGGAACTGACAAAAATAGACTGGAAGCAGAGCCTAGCGGGGAAGACAAAAATGGCAGGAGTTTGTGGGTATAATTGAGGACACTGTACAGAGATTCATCCCCAAGCAAAGAAAGATTATCCGGGGAGGGATTAGACAGCCATGGCTGACAAAGGAAGTCAGGAAATGTATCAAAGAAAAAGAGAGATCCTATAAAGTGGCCAAGAGCACTGGCAAATCAGAAGGTTGGGAAGGCTACAAAAACAAACAGAGGATAACAGAGAGAAATACGGAAGGAGAGGATCAAATATGAAGGAAGGCTAGCTAGTAATATTAGAAATGATAGTAAAAGTTTTTTTCAATATATAAGAAACAAATGACAGGCAAAAATAGACATTGGGCCACTTCAAACTGATGCTGGAAGCCTAGTGATGGGCGATAAGGAAATAGCAGGAGAACTTAATAAGTACTTTGTGTCAGTCTTCACAGTGGAAGACATGAGTAATATCCCAACAATTAAAGGGAGTCAGGGGGCTGAGTTGAGTATGGTTGCCATTACAAAAGAGAAAGTGCTAGAAAAGCTAAAAGGTCTTAAAATTGATAAATCTCCTGGCTCCGATGGGCTACATCCTAGAGTTCTGAGGGAGGTGGCTGAGGAAATAGTGGAGGCGTTGATGGAGATCTTTCAAAAGTCAATGGAGTCAGGGAAAGTCCCGGATGATTGGAAGACCGCTGTTGTAACCCCCTTGTTCAAGAAAGGATCAAGATAAAAGATAGAAAATTATAGGCCAATTAGCCTAACCTCGGTTGTTGGTAACATTCTAGAATCCATCGTTAAGGATGAGATTTCTAAATTCTTGGAAGAGCAAGGTCGGATTAGAACAAGTCAACATGGATTTAGTCAACATGGAGGTTGTGCCTGACAAACCTGTTGGAATTCTTTGAAGAGGTGACAAGTAGGTTAGACCAGGGAAACCCAGTGGATGTGGTCTACCTAGATTTCCAAAAGGCCTTTGATAAGGTGCCACACGGGAGGCTACTGAGCAAGGTGAGGATCCATGGTGTTCGAGGTGAGCTACTGGTATGGATTGAGGATTGGCTGTCTGACAGAAGGCAGAGAGTTGGGATAAAAGGTTCTTTTTTGGAATGGCAGCCGGTGACAAGCGGTGTCCTGCAGGGTTCAGTGTTGGGGCTGCAGCTGTTCACATTATATATTAATGATTTGGATGAAGAGACTGGGGGCATTCTAGCGAAGTTTGCTGATGATACAAAGTTAGGTGGACAGGCCGATAGTACTGAGGAAGTGGGGAGGCTGCAGAAGGATCTAGACAGTTTGGAAGAGTGGTCCAGGAAATGGCTGATGGAGCAAATGCGAGGTCTTGCACTTTGGAAAAAAGAATACAAGCATGGACTACATTCTAAACGATGAGAAAATTCATAAAACCAAAGTACAAAGGGATCTGGGAGTGCTAGTTGAGGATTCTCTAAAGGTAAACATGCAGGTTGAGTCCGTGATTAAGAAAGCGAATGCAATGTTGTCATTTATCTCAAGAGGGTTGGAATATAAAAGCACCGTTGTGCTACTGAGCCTTTATAAAGCTCTGGTTAAGCCACATTTGGAATACTGTGTCCAGTTTTGGTCCCCACACCTCAGGAAGGACATACTAGCACTGGAGTGTGTCCAGCGGAGATTCACACGGATGATCCCTGGAATGGTAGGTCTAACATATGAGGAACGGCTGAGGATTCTGGGATTGTATTCATTGGAGTTTAGAAGATTAAGGGGAGATCTAATAGAAACTTGCAAGATAATACATGGCTTGGAAAGGGTGGACGCTAGGAAATTGTTTCCATTAGGCGAGGAGACTAGGACCCGTGGACACAGCCTTAGAATTAAAGGGGGTAAATTCAGAACAGAAATGTAGAGACATTTCTTCAGCCAGAGAGTGGTGGGCCTGTGGAATTCATTGCCGCAGAGTGCAGTGGAGGCCGGGACGCTAAATGTCTTCAAGGCAGAGATTGATAGATTTTTGATGTCACAAGGAATTAAGGGCTACGGGGAGAATGCGGGTAAGTGTTGAAATGCCCATCAGCCATGATTGAATGGCGGAATGGACTCGATGGGCCGAATGGCCTTACTTCCGCTCCTATGTCTTATGGTCTTATACAGTGTGTGTTAGCTTTTATTGGTAGAGGGATTAAGTTTCAGAGCCATGAAGTCATGTTGAAGCTGTACAAAACATTGGTGTGGCTGCACTTAGAATATTGCATACAATTCTGGTTGTCGCATTATAGGAAGGAACATGGAAGCATTGGAAAGGCTGCAGAGGAGATTGGATAGATCTTGGGTGATTATTCTCCAAACCACAGCGAAACAAAATCCTTATGTTACCGAGCAGAGCATGGAGACAGTACCTAAGTCTGCCTTAACCAGGATACAGATTAAATCCCTTACAGTTGCTGTCAATCTGATCCACAAGCCAACTGTGTAACTAACTGAGCTAACTGGCCCCTTTAAAACAAATTATCTTATAATTTATCCAATTGCAGTTTATGTGTTCTTAGACTTTGCAAATTTGATGCCCTTTGCCCACATTATAACACTGTCTACGCTTGAATAGTTTTTGACTATCAAATATTTTGAGATGACTTGAGGTCTTGGAATATACATTCTGACTGTGGTTTCACACACACACACACAAAGAGTTTTCTATTAAAACATCGTGTCCTGTCAGCTCAGCTGTCGAACTCCAAAACACTGATTTCTCGTTTACTGTTTCAGGGGTCTTTCAGTCTAAGAGAATCCACCAAATGTGGTCATTGTGATTTACTAAGATAACAACAAAATAAATGAGTATTTGCAGAAATATTTTGAAACTCTTAGCATCAAAAATAATGTTTCAGCAATTTCCCAGTCCAGGCCAGAGTGTTAAGCCAGAGTCAGTTCTGCCTGTAAGGCAGGAACACAAAATGGTCTTCTGTCACTGAGCAACAAGAACAGGTGAGAATTCACCTGGTTCTGGAGGAGAAGCACCTCGACATTTAAGCATGGGTTGGGGGTGTTGATTTTAATGCATGGGTTGATTTTTCTCTGGTTGCTCCCGAGAATAAATTTATACTGGGAATTTGGGGTAGATTCATCACCCCACCTCCTTGTGTTTATAGCATTGCCATCCTTTAATGGGCACAGAGAATTGTAAATATTAAAAAAGTCAAATGATTTTGCATCACATCATTGCAATTTAGCCTTTAAACCAATTGAGGGCGCTGCTGTCCACTCTCTTTGTTGAGGGGAACTAACAGTTTGTCATGTTGTGGAGATGCCAGTGTTGGACTGGGGTGTACAAAGTTAAAAATCACACAACACCAGGTTACAATCCAACAGGTACCTGTTGGACTGTAACCTGGTGTTGTATGATTTTTAACACTTACGTCCATTCATATCCCAGGTCGTGACATCCTGCATGACTCTTAAAAAGGTAAACCTTCCCTTTTTCTCCTCCTGAAGTTGCCTGCAGCCTTTTACACAGTTGACCAGACAGTCCTCCTCCAAACCCTCTGCATTGTCTTCCAAATGGGATGGGATTCCATTCTTATCCATGTAATCATTTCCCAGAGCACTGCTTGCGATGGCTGCTCTTCCTGCTCACACCATTATTCCTGGAGTCCCCCAAAGAACTAAACGTAACTTTCTCCTATTTTGTATCAGTCTTTATTCATGAAAAAGTAGTTTAAAAGCTATGGTGAAAGTAATTGTAATTCAGACGCCAGAGGGATTAGAAACACCAACAGGAATTGCTGGAGAAGCTAAGCAAGTCAGTTCTGAGGAAGGGTCACCAGACCCAAAAGGTTAACTCTGATTTCTCTCCACAGATGCTGCCAGACCTGCTGAGTTTCTCCAGAAATTTCTGTTTATGTTTCTAATTTGCAACATCCACAGCTCGTTCGGTTTAGCCTGAAAGGTTTAGAATCTGTAAGGAAGTGGTATCGGACAGGCTGTCTATACAGTATTTGCAAGGAGAAAGTGCAGACTGCAGGTACAGGAGCTCAGTGCCAAACAGTGTGGTGCTGGAAAAGCACAGCGGGTCAGGCAGCATCCAAGGAGCAGGAACGTCGATGTTTCAGGCATAAGCCCTTTATCAGGAATTCCTGATGAAAGGTTTATGCTCGAAACATTGACTCTCCTGCTCCCTGACCTGCTGTGCTTTTCCAGCACCACACTGTTTGGCACTGATGCCTGTATTTATAGTAAATAAAAGATCAGGACCAGAGAGATAATCTTTCAAGACTGAGAAGTGAATGGAAATTGCAGAGGCAATATTTTTCAGCCATGCTTTGTCTCTAGGATGGTGCCATAGGATTGGAGAACTGCAAATATAATACCCTTGTTAAAGGGTGCAAAGATAAGCCCAGCACCACCAGGTCAGTCAGTTTAACTCCAGTGGTCAGGAAATTATAATTCAGGACAAAATTAGTAATCACATTCAGGAATTCTGTGGGGAGTAATTCACCTTCTGTCTCCACCGTCTACAAGGCACAAGTCAGGAATGTGATGGAATACACCCCACTCACCTGGGTGGGTACAGCTCCAATAACTCTCAAGAATCTTACCACCATCCTGAACAAAGCAGCCCACTTAACTGGCACCACATCCACAAACATCCACTCCCTCTAACACTGACGCTAAGTAACCCTAGTAATTGCATTGCAGAAATTCACCAAAGATCTTGAGACAGCACCGTCCAAACCCATGACCACTTCCATCTAGAAGAACAAGGTTAGGAGATACAGCACCCCCTGCAACTTCCCCTCCAAGGCACTCACCATCTAACTTGGAAATATATTGCCATTCCTTCATTGTCACTGGGTTAAAATCCTGGAATTCTCTCCCTAAGGGCATTGGGGGTCAACCTACAGCACATGGACTGCAGTGGTTCAAGAAGGCAGCTCACCCCAACCTTCTCCAGGGCAGTTGGGATGGGTAGTAAATGCTGACCCAGGCAGTGACATCCAGTAGATCATAGCTCTGGCAGAGCTTGTTATTTGAATAATGAGAGATCGGGGTGTCTTCACACATCGAGAATGAGTCTGCAGGAGGAGCAAGTCACTGGATTTCCCCCAAAGCCTGTCCACCATTGACAAGGCACAAGTTAGGAGTGTGATGGAATACTCCCCACTTGCTTGGATGGGTCTGGCTCCAACAACACTCAAGAAACTTACCACCATCCAGAACAAAGAAGCCTTCTTGACTGGCACCAGGTCCACCACTTCCATATTCACTTCCTTAATCACTGGTATAGGCACAGTAGTGTGTACCATCTACAACATGAATTGCAGTGTCTCACTAAGGGTCCACCAGCAGCACGTTCCAATCTGAAACTTCTACTGCCCAAAAAGACAAGGCCAGCAGCTGAATGGAAAGACCACCATTTGCACAATCCCGTCAAGGTGACCACACCCTCTCAGAGCGAGTGGTATTTATGCTGATGACAAGAAAGGAGTGAATAAAATACACAGAGACAGTGTTGAAAGAGATTTTAAAAAGAGAGGCAAAGAAAGGAATTGTTGATAATACAATGACCACGAGGTTTAGGAGCAGAATTAGGTCATGCAGCCCATCGAATCTGCTCCATGATTTGATCATGGCTGATATGTTTCTCAACCCCATTCTCCTGCCTTCTCCCTGTAACCCTTGGTCAAGAACCTCTCTATCTCTTTCTTTAACACTCAAATGAGTTGGCCTTCGCAGCTGTCTCTGGCAATGAGTTCCACATATACACCACCCTCTGACTGAAGAAATTCCTCCTCATCTCAGTTCGAAAAGGTCGTCCCTTCAATCTAACCCTGTGCCCTTGGTTCTTAGTCTCTCCTACTAGTGGAAACATTTTCATGTCCACTATCCAGTCCTCTCAGTATTTTGGAAGTTTCAATCAGATTCCCTCCCATCCTTCTAAACTCTGTCGAGTACAGACCCAGAGTCCTCCATTTCTGGGATCATTCTCCTTTGGTCCTCTGCAACCCCAGCACATCCTTCCTTAGTTATGGGTCCAAAAAGTGCTCATAATATTCCAAATTTTGGTCAGACCCGAGCCTTATACAGCCTCAGCAGTACATCTTTGCTTGTATTCTCGCCCTCTTGAAATGAATGTTCACATTGCATTTGTCTTCCTAGTTGCCAACTGAACCTGCAGGTTAACCTTGAGAATCCTGAGCTGAACTCCCAAGGCCCTTTGTGCTTCAGATTTTTAAAGCCTTCCCCTTTTAGAAAACCTGTGCCTCTATTCTTCCCACCAAAGTGCATAATCTCACACTTTCCCACATTGTATTTAATCTGCCACTACTTTGCCTGCACTCCTAGCCCTTCCAGTTCTCTCTGCAGGTTCCCTGCTTCCTCAGTACCTGTCCCTCTCTCTATCTTTCTGTCATCTGCAAACTTAGCAACAATGCCCTCAATTCCTTCATCCAGATCATTAATAAATAATGTGAATAGTTGTGGTCCCAATATGGACCCCTGTGGAACTCCACTGATGACCCCCTGCAATCTTGAGAAAGACCCCTTTATCCCTATTCTCTGCCTTCTGCCAGTCAGCCAATCCTTTATCCATGACAATACCTTGCCCACAAAACCATGGGCCCTTACCTTATTTAAGATCCTCCTGTGTGGCACCCTATCAAAGGCTGGAGGCGAGAGTGTGGTGCTGGAAAAGCACAGCAGGTCAGGCAGCATCTGAGGAGCAGGAGAATCGACATTTCGGGCATAAGCCCTTCATCAGGAATTTTGGGGGGGCTGACCTGCTGTGCTTTTCCAGCACCACACTCTCGACTCTGATCTCCAGCATCTGCAGTCCTCACTCTGTCCTATCACGTGTATTCGAATGAGCACAGTGTAAAGTTTACAAGTTTAAGGCGCCATCTTAGATACAGATTCTTAGACAAAAAGATAGAAAAAGGAAGTCCGCCATTACAGATTTCACACCGTATTAGGTATACAAGTACAAAATCATAAGAATAAATTAGAAAATGAAGTAACTTTAGAGTAACAGTCCTTCCAAACCAGACCAAGCCAGACCTTCACCTTGACCCTTGGAGTCCACAACGACTTCATCCAAAGCTCAAGGAGGGGAAGTAAGAAGAAAAAGGGAACAAAACATGAAAAGGATCAAATGGAGCGGGTAGGCTCTGGCTGAGGACTCTCACTCTGCTACTATCTTTAAAAAAAAGTGTTATTTCAAAATCGTCATCTTGTTTTCAAATCCCTGTATGGCCTCACCCCTCCCCATCTACCCCTTTAGCCTCAAGCTCTCTGTACTGTTAGTATGGCTTCAGTGTGGCCCAGATTTTAGTACCTCTTCCATTTGGTAGCAGTGCCTTCAGCTGCCTGGGCCTTCAACTCACCTTTCCTTCTCAGACATGGTTTAACACTTACCTCTTGACAAAGGCTTTGGTCATCTAACCTAATAACTCCCGATGTGGCTTTGTTCAGCATTGCATTCGGTCTTAAACTTGTTCGTGTGTAACACTAAAGGCACAATATAACTTGAAAGCATTGTCAAAGAAACATGGGGACACCTGGGCACAGAAATGATTTATGCTTCAATAAATGTTCGGGGGGAAGTCAAAAGGGAGAGTGGAGTGATCAAAGAATCAAAACAACAAACGTAATTTGTTAAAATATTCTTTATTATTAAAATATATTGTATCAAAAACTGTAGTAAAACGTTTTGTTCAGAACAAAAAATAGACCTCTGTTTAATTTCTCTCAATTATGAACAGTATCTTAATGCCTTCATCAATTTAAAAAGTGTATAATTTGCACACAAAATACATAAGTTATCGGGAGGAACTTTTGGCCAAAACAGTCATTCATTACCACCCGACCCACAATATATTTTGATTTGAATTTATTAGAATGATCCAGCATCAAAACTAATCCAATTAATTGTGATTTATCTACAAGAAAATGAGTTTGAGGGTGAGAGGTAGCTCTCTTTGCCATTTTTCATAGTGTAAGCATACTTTTGTCCGACAGGGTTAGTGTTCCAGCTCAGCAGTTCTTGCTGTTGTGAATGAAGTGTGTCTGACTGCTGCTGAAACCCACATTCTGTTTGGACTTGACCATCTCAATGTTCCACTGGCCAACCTCCCCCCTTTTCACCCTCCTTAAACCTCAGCTCATCCTAACCTTGCTACCTGTATTCAACCTCGCACTATGTTCCAATCGCCCCCATTAACCCTCCTGGCTAATGTTAACTGGACCTGGGTTCGAATCTTGCTTTGGCAGATGGTGGAATTTGAATTCAAGTAAATCTGGAATTAAGAGTCCAATAGTGACCATGAAACCGTTACCAATTGTCAGGAAAAACCCATCTGGTTCATTAATGCCCTTCAGGGAAAGAAACTGCCATCCTTACCTGGTTTGGCCTACATGTGACTCCAGACCCACAGCAATGTAGTTGAGACATAACTGCCCTCTGAGCGATTAGGGATGGGCAATAGATGCCGGCCCAGCCAGCAACACCAACATCCCGTGAGAGAATAAATAAAATAAACTTCTCATTCCTCCATGGTCTTGCCTTTTCCTTTCAATGAGATTTCCCCAGCCTCTGAAATCTCTGTGCTCCTTCAGTTCTGGCCTTCTGCACATGCTTAATTTTAGTCAGGTGGTCAGTGTTTAGAACTTGAGCTCTGGCATTCCTTCCTTAAGCCTCTCCATGTCCTTCTCCTCCTCCAGGGTGTTCCTTAAAAATTACACCTTTAACTATCCGACGATCTCCCCCTAACGTTTTCTTAACTGTGTGAAAAACATAAAATCCCTACAGTGTGAAAACAGGCCCTTCGGCCCAACAAGTTCACACTGACCGTCTGAAGGGTAACCCACCCAGACCCATTCCCCTTCATTTACCCCTGACTAATGCACCAAACCTACACATCCCTGAACATTATGGACAATTATAGCATGGCCAATCTGCCCTAACCTGTACATTGTTGGTCTGTGGGAGGAAATCGGAGCACCAGGTAGAAACCCACACAAACACAGGGAGAATGTTAAAACTCCACACAGACGGTTACCCAAGGCTGGAATTGAACCTGGCTCCTTAGCTCTGTAAGGCAGCAGTGCTAACCACTGAGCCACCGTGCCAGAGGCAAGAGTAGGGTCTTTCAACCTGCTCCTCCCTTCAATATGATCATGGATGATTCTCCTATCTCAATGCCATATTCCTACTTTCTTCCAATATTCCTGATGACTTTAAAATCTAAAAATGTATACATGCCCTGTTGAACCAGCAGTCTTGCTATCCCCAACATTAGCCTAGTGAACCTCCACTGCACTTCCTCAATGGCAAATATATTCCCTCTTCGGTAGCCATGACTTGGACGGACAAAGTCAAAAGTCACGCGACACCAAGTTATAGTCCAACAAGTTTATTTGAAATCACAATCTTTCGGAGCCCTGCTTCAAAAGCTTGTGATTTCAAATAAACCTCTCGGACTATAACCTGGTGTCATGTGATTTCTGACTTTCTTAGGTAGCGACACTAAAACCACACATAATAATGTGATCTCACCAAGGTCACAGTATAACTCAGTAAGGCAGTCCTACTTCTGAACTCAAATCCTTTTGTAGTGTGTGTCAGATCAAGTACCTTGGGAATATTTAACAATGTTAAAGGCACAAGAAAAGTTGTTGTAAACAGACTCTTAAATGTCATGCTTCAAGTACTCTGAGGACAGCAGCTGTGCTTTCACATTTGAGGTACAAGTGTGAATCTTGCTCTTTGCAGTTTGAGTGCTGAACTTTTCCAGTCAGTACTATAACGTCACAATGTGACAGGAAAAGGGCAAAGGTCAAGGAGGTGACTGCAACTGCAGAACAACCATCTTACATTAGCTGCTCGAATGCTCAGCGAACTTAAGATCCAATTGGTTTCTGTTTGTAGTATTTAAACAATCTCAAGGCTAAGTAATTTGGATTCAGGTTGTTATTCTACCAATGGGTTGATGCAGATTGACTGATCATGATTCAGAAGCTAGCTAGATTACTTTTGAAGGAATAATGATATGCAAAGCAAGTTTAAAATAGTGAAACATCTTGAGGAAGTTCACAGTCAGAGTTATATTTGCACTGGGTTGGGTGAGGCTGGAATACCCTTCACCTCTCAGATATCTTAAGATGCAAACTCTGGAATTCCATTCATAAACCTCTGCGTTAAATGTACTGGGGATCACCTCCCCTAAGGTCTCCTGCTTTCACTCAGTTCCTGATAACATTCCTGTGAAGGACCTCTCAATGTTTCACTACTTTAAAAGGCGCCATATAAATGCAAGTTACTATTGTAAGAAGTATTACATATGAGTGGCTTATAATGGAATAAAATAGAAGCTATTAAAAAGGAAACGCAAGGATATTGATGGATGCCTTCACTTTCCCTAGACCAGTAAATGTTTCCTTAAAAAGAGAGAGCAGTGCTCTTTTGGGAAATATTTTATCATTCATTCTGAGTCTTGAAGTAACACGACCTTTACCCTTACAGTGAATGTCTGTTGAAGAAAGAAAAAAAATTGACTCTCAGTGGTTCACACAAGCATCTTCTATTCCCAGCAAGCTCACAGCTAACAGCACAGGCTGCTGATCAATATCAGAACTTAGAAATGTTTTTAAAAAAGGCTGTCAGAACATTTACCACCATCTCCCCACCCCCACCACCTCCTCCCCACCCCCACCACCATCTCCCCACCCCCACCACCTCCTCCCCACCCCCACCACCATCTCCCCACCCCCACCACCTCCTCCCCACCCCCACCACCTCCTCCCCACCCCCCACCACCATCTCCCCACCCCCACCACCATCTCCCCACCCCCACCACCTCCTCCCCACCCCCGCCACCTCCTCCCCACCCCCCGCCACCTCCTCCCCACCCCCCGCCACCATCTCCCCACCCCCGCCACCTCCTCCCCACCCCCACCACCATCTCCCCACCCCCACCACCTCCTCCCCACCCCCACCACCTCCTCCCCACCCCCACCACCTCCTCCCCACCCCCCACCACCTCCTCCCCACCCCCACCACCTCCTCCCCACCCCCCACCACCATCTCCCCACCCCCACCACCTCCTCCCCACCCCCACCACCTCCTCCCCACCCCCACCACCTCCTCCCCACCCCCACCACCTCCTCCCCACCCCACCACCTCCTCCCCACCCCCACCACCTCCTCCCCACCCCCACCACCTCCTCCCCACCCCCGCCACCATCTCCCCACCCCCACCACCTCCTCCCCACCCTGGCCACCCCTGCACCTCTGAGGCAGAGGACAGTGGAATTTACACCCTGCCCCAGCAGCCTGAGCCTGTATCTCGGCTGACACTCTGGGTGCAGTACTGAATGAGGGCTGCACCCATAGCTGATATCTTTGAGATGAGACTCAAAGCAAGCCCTGCCTGCTTTCTTAGATAAATGTGGAAGATTGCACAGCACTATTCCAACAGCAGAGGATTTCTCCAATGTTTATCCTTCAGCCTATATCTCTAAAGCTGATTTCCTGTTCATTGCCTCTTAGCTATTTGGGAGAACTTGCTGTGTACACATTGCTTTGTCTCCTACACGGCCAACATCTACATTTCTAAAGGTAACTGATTGGTTTAAAGTACTTTATAGCAAGTGACATGAAAGGTGTATCATTAGTCAATACACATGTTAATATGGTGGGACTGTCAGCTGGGTGCAGATGTGTGGATGGAGGTTAATCTTTAAGGTGGAGTTTGAGACTCCTGCTGTTTGTCCCTATCAAACTTACTTGCTTTTCTATCTCTCACTTGCAGCTTCTTGCACATCTCTATTCCTAATTCCCCCACCACAATCAGCTGCCGATCATTCATCATTCCTGATGAAGGGCTTATGCCCAAAACGTCGACTCTCCTGCTCCTCAGATACTGCCTGACTGGCTGTGCTCTTCCAAGCACCACACTTTTTGACTCTCAATCAGCTGCCTAGCCTAACCTTTGGAATTCCCTTTCTAAATATCTCCACCCCTCTACCCAACCCCTGAAGCTCTTTTAAGTCCCAACTTAAACCTCACTCTTTGACCAAGCTTTTGGTCATCTTTTCACTTATCTTTCCTTCAACAGTATTCATCTGTTAGTCATAACGGTACAGGAGATGCTTGACTATAAATCCAGTTCAAATCCCACCAAGACAGTTTAAAAATGTGGATTTAATCTTTCAGAACTCTCGTCTCTTGCCATTATAAGTGACTGTGAAGTTGTTGTGAAAACCCAACTGGATCATTCCTTTAACAAAGAGAATTGTACTGGATCTCTCTCAACATCACCAAAATAAATTTAATGGTAATTATCTCCTTCGTGGGAGCTTGCTATGCATTAATTGGCTACTATGCTTCCTTCATTGCAGTGGTGACTACATTTCAAACGACTTCATTGGCTGTGAAACACTCTGGGATATGCTGAGATTATAAAAGTTCAGGCCTCTTTTCCGTTATGTGACTCAGTTTCCCACGCCAACTTGTCTAATGTCTGTGCCAGGGATGGAAATCACAGGCCCCTGCTAATGGCTCAGGTTCCTGTTCCCAACCTCAATCTGATCATGACCCAATCACAAAGGTCTCTGCCCTGGTTAATGTTAACTCTCAAACTAAACAGACTTTAGGACTGTTATCCAAGCACTCTCAGTGATTCCAAGAGAAACCATCAATTCTGGAGATTAAGCCAGGGATGGGCAACACAATGGGGGTGCCACATCTAAAGACAAGCAAACTATAAATCCACCACGGTTATCTCCAGAGGGGAACAGCAGGGTAAGAAGTGGGGAGAGTATGTTCCTTTCTATATCTCTCAATTTAAGAATTTTTAATGTAGTTTCTGGATTAATTATTTCCTAGCTCAGTAACAGTTGGGTGCACAGGAATGCTTGAACAGCACAGAATGAGGAAACAAACAAGTTGGCTTTGGTGTAAGGAGTGAAGTAATGAGAATTCCATGAGATTGGGATGGGAGAGGGAAAGGGCTGAGACTTTCCACTTATTATAAAGGAAATGTGTTTATATGAAAAGTTTTGAGGGGAAATATTGATGAAAACTTGGGAGCCCAGTCCGAGATGCCCAGCAACATTTATTCTGGTAATCCAGTGGCACAGCTTGGAGGAACCGACCTGGTCAAGTACCACTCCTTATTTGTTCATGCGATGTAGGCATTGCCCATCCCTAACTGCCCTTGAGGAGGTGGTGCTGAGCTGCATGGCTGTCCCTGAGACATAGATAGACCACCAGAGGTCTGGTTCCAAGTCACGTTAATGTGTGGTTTGGAGGGGAATGTGATCTCATGTACTATCAAAGGAAGCCTGGAGAGTTGCTGCACTTCATCTTCCAGATGTTGCAAGCTGTCGCGAAGGATATAGGGAATCTACAAAAGGTTATAAGATTGGTTAAGTAAATCGGTAAAATTTGTCAGGTGGATTATAATGTATGAAGGTATGAGGTTGCATACTTTGGTAGGGAGAATAGCAAAGCAGAATATCATTTAAATGAAGACAGACTGCATATGCTGTGATACATGTTCTGTTACACGAGTGATGTAAAGTTAGCATGCAGATTCAGCAAGTAATTAGGAAGGCAATGGCCTGTTGCCCTTTTTTTGCAAGGGAATCATTTGCAAAGTCTTGCTATACAACTGTGCGGGACATTGGTGAGACTCCACTTGGATTACTGTTTACAGATCTGGTCTACTGACTTAAGGAGGGATGGACTTGCATTGTCAGCAGATCAAAGAAGGTTCACTCCATTGATTCCTGGGATGAAGGAGTTGTCTTTTGAGAAAAAGTTGAGCAGGTTGCGTCATTATTCATTGGAGCTTAGAAGTTTGAGAGATGTACTTAACGAGATATTTAAGATTTTGCAGGAGCTTGAATGGCTGGAGGCTGAGAAGATGTTTCCCCTCTGGAGGGAATCTAGATCTCCTGGAGGGGGTGGGGGGGGTCTGAATTATATATTGAATCTCATTTAATGTGGCGATAAGGAAAATTTTCTTCTCTGAGAATACCTAGCCTTCAGAACTGTCTTCCCTAGAGAGCACTGGAGGCAGGATTATTGATTACATTCAAGGTCAGGTTGGACTTTTTATCAGCAAGGAAGTTGAGGGTTATTGGAGACGTGCAGGTAAACAGCATTAAAACCACAGTATAGAGCTTCTTGAATGATGAAGCAGGGTCAATGGATCAAATGCATTATTTTTACTAGAGCTTTATGATCTCTGCATTGTGTCACAGTGGTCTGGGGTGCCCATCAGGAGGGGTTGCTTTGCTCCGAATTGTGTTGAACTTTGAGTGCTGTTGGAGAGACACTAAAAGAACAGATTTGCCTTTCACTATTGTCCAAATGCACTTTACAGATAATGAGATGCTTTTGAAATGTGGGGACACCGGTGTATGGAAGTTTAACTGCAACATGAAACAACATTACACCAACACTCTGCAATCCACCTGCAGAGGTGACTGAACTCACTGAATTCGTGAATATTTCAAACTAATTCTTACCTGAAACTCCTTGATATATGTTAGGAAGAAGAAATTAAAGCTGAATGCAACCAGCCACTCACACACTGCACTGGTCACATGATAAGCATAGCCCTAGGAAAGGGAGAGCAACATATTGAAGAAAATGATTTAACTACAGTCTGCAACTGAAACATAATTCAAACAGATCTGAGGGACAGCAGCCAGGAGGTCAAAGCTTGATATGCATTAAGTTTAAAATCACACAGCACCAGGTTATAATCCAATAGGTTTATTTGGAAGCACCGGCTTTCAGAGCACTGTTCCTTCACCGTGAAGACCAATGCTCTGATAGCTAGTACCTCCAAATCAACCCGCTGTTGTGTAATTTCTAACTTTGTCTGTCCCAGCCCAACACCGGTTCCTCAACATCATTGACATGTATTAGTCTACAGCTATTTCCCTTTAGCTCCAACTCAGATCAGAAAATAACAGGCTGGCTGCAAATAAGGAACACAATTTTCAGTCATTGAGGTTAAAGCTGTAGGTGACCCCCACTACAAGTTCTAACTGGGGTGGAGGTGGTGATGGCATAGTAGCAGTATCACTGGACTAGTAACTCAGAGAGCCAGGTTAATGTTCTAGGGGCATGGGTTCAAATCCCACCAGGGCAAATTTGGATTTAAAAATAGTAGCTAGCCCAATGGAATATGTCAATTGTAAAAACCCATCTGAACCCTAAATGCCCCTTACAGAGGATGTCTGGCCTCCATGTGACTCCAGACCCACAGCCCAGGCTCTCCTTTGAACAATGTGTAACAAATGTTGGTCTCACTAGTGACTGCCACTTCTCATGGCCAAGTTTAATAAAAGGATGCTGAAGATTCACTGGTTGGAGGTACTCCTCACCCAAACCACTTCTGGGTATTATCAAAGTGATGTACTGTTATCATTATAACAGGAGGAGGCCATTCAGCCCTCAAAATGGTTCCAACAGTCACTCAGTTAATGGCTCCTCTGTACCTTAAGTGTGTCTGCCCCTCATGGTCATATACCCAACACCAAGTCTACCTTTCAGTTCATAATTGCTATCCAACATGTGCTTCTTTGCAATGTATCAGTTTGATTAACTCAGATTTTTTTCAGGCAAAATATAATTTTAATAGTGTTCCAATAAATTCTTTTCATCAGCAAATACTAAAATGTAAACATTTTCTAAATGGCAAAGGTCAGCACAATTCATGTAGCTTCTCCTTCCTCCCAAATTCCAGTCTCTCTATTTGTTCATCTCCCTCTCGTCCTTTCCCCAGCCAAATCCCAATGCTTCCCAGCTTCCCCTGATCCCACTGCATCCCTCCCCAAGCCCCAATGCTCGTGGTCTCCTGTTGAGGTTTTGTTGTGTACGTCAGAGAGAGAAGGTGAAACATTTTCTGTAACTATTGGCCCTCGTGCAGAGACCAATTTTTTTTTACATTAGATTAGATTAGATTAGATGAGATTACTTACAGTGTGGAAACAGGCCCTTTGGCCCAACAAGTCCACACTGACCCACCGAAACGCAACCCACCCAGACCCGTTCCCCTACATTTACCCCTACACCTAACACTATGGGCAATTTAGCATGGCCAATTCACCTCACCTGCACATTTTTGGATTGTGGGAGGAAAGCGGAGCACCCGGAGGAAACCCACGTAGACACGGGGAGAACGTGCAAACTCCACACAGAGAGTTTTCAGTCAGTCAGTTTCTGGTTTTACAAAATCTTTTTCTCTGAATACAATTTTCAAGTAAGTTGAAGCCCATGTTGGAGTAAACTCTGGCCCATGTGGCCAGGGAAGTGCAGGCTAGGTGGGTTGGCCATGGGAGATTCAGAGTGAAAGGGGGTGGGATGCTGTTCGGAGGGGCAGTATGGACAGGATGGGCAGATTGACCTGCTATTACACTGTCAGGGTTCTGTGCGTATTCCAGGCTCAACAGGCGAATGGAAATGTTTGTGTGCACAAATTGGACCACAACCTGTATAAGCAATTAATGTTTGTGGTTTCTCATTGTGCACAGAATTCTAAATTAGCAGTAACCCATGTTTGAAGCTTGTAAGTAACTTTAGCAGTGTGATTTGTGTACATTCAGCAGTCCATCCCAAACTTTATCCTATTATGACCCTATTTTGGCTTGTCCCCAGAGTGTGGACATTCAGAGAGGTGTGAGAACAGGAGTCTGTTTAAGCTGCAGGATTTTCAAAACAAAAAGCACTGACATTTTCACTGTGTTTTCAAATCAGGAATCTGGCCAGCTAGCCCACACCAACCATTTAAAAATGGCAATTTCTTAAAGGGGCGTCACAGATGTTAGCATTCAGTCAGTACCCACAGGTAGCCATTCCTGCTTCAGAGTTCACAACCTTAAAGTTTTGTCTTGCAACCCCTAAAACCCTTCTGTAGGGGAAAGGAGACTGAGGTAGTAGAATTTTGTAACAAGAAGATGCACAACCCTGATTCAACTACTTACGCTATACACATAGCCCTGACTCAAACAGGATATGTCCAATGTTAATCTCACCCTCCAACTGGTAACATATGTGGGAAGCCAATGTTCCACACATCCAATCTACTCATTGGTTTAATCACAGGCTTGGGGGTGGTGTTGGGTAAAATTAACACTGCCCCTTATTTTTTCAATTTCCTGACAGGCAGAATTCAGTCAATTGCCCTTATTCAGCACATCAGCTGAAACTGAGGGGGCGTCCAAGTGATGAGTCTTAAAGTTGTTCCCAAATAAAAGCAAAATACTGCAGATGTCCAAAATCTGAAACAAACAACAGGGAACCATGCAAAAACTCAGCAGGTCTGCAGAGAGAGAAACAGAGCGAGCGTGTTGAGTCTGAGATACTTTCTTCAGAGAAATTCCAAAAAAAGAGTCACACTGGACTCAAAAGAGAAACTCTCTTCTCAGATGCTGCCAGACCTGCTGAGTTTCTGTTTAAAATTGTGCCATGTGTTTGGCTGCTTTTAATAACTTACCCACCAAGTGGTTACTCAGTATTAGAGCACAGTGCAGCCTGTAATCACTTGTCTGTTTTAAATAGTTTTCCCTCAAAGCTGGATTGTCCCATAGCCATGCAGTTCCAATACAGTTCCCCTTAAGTTACAGTACATACGCCACTGTGTGAACAAACCTGGAGGTACCACACCTTTAAACAAATCACCCATACACTCTAAAAAACATCTGATAGGGTGTGCTGGCTTTGGATTTGTCTGATTCTCAAAATCAGTCGGGTAAAAATTGGAGAGTGACCCTGACAGGTGCGTAATGTGCTCTACTCAGTCACTGTCCATGTACAGTACAACCTTGATTATCTGAACAACACGGGCAGGGAGTATTTTGTTCGGATAATCGAATGTTCGGATAACTGATCTGACAGGCACGGGGAGTAGCCCAAGCATCGGAACCTTGAGGTCTTGTTTGGATAATCCAAAGTTTGGATCGTTGATGTTTGGATAACCGAGGTTATACTGTATAAATGTATAAAGTTCTCACACTGCGCTCCCTCCTCCGGAACTGCGCAGCTACTCACACATTCCCACACGCAGGTCAGCCCCTTTAAGTTACCATGAGACTATGGCTGTCCAAAAATAATTAAAGGGATCAAATACAATGGAAAGGAAGTGAAAAGATGTTTTGGTTGACAAACAGCCATGACGTTACCTTGTCTTCTGGTGTCAAATCCAGAGTTGAATTGTTGCTGAGGAAGTAACAGACAATCACTGGAAAAGGAAGAGGTCAAGGAAAATCAACACGGTTTCTGTCAAGTGTTGAAAGCACGCAACCACGGGTTAGACCCTGCAGTCACACTGTAAAATATGCAATAGTGAAGCCTGATCATTCCTCAATTTCAAAACAGAACCTTCTCCTCAGAAAGCAGAATACAATACTGCAGATGCTGGAAATCTGAAATAAAACAGAAAGTGCGAGAAATACTCAGCAAGTCTGGCAGCATCTGGAGAGAAAGGAACAGGGTTTACCTTCCTGGTATGTGACCTTACGCCAGAGCTGAAAACTGTTAGAAATGTCATAGGTCTTGAACAAGGGCTGGAAGGGACACTGACAAAAAGTGTGTAATAAAACAGGAGACAGGAAAACTGAATAACAGAAAGGTTGGTCCTCCAAGGCCAAAGAGAATGGTGATGGTACAAGCGAAGATGTGTCTACACCAGATGAACTGCTCACAGGAAGGAAAAAAACACAAAAGTTCTAAAGAAATGGAAACAAAATGGAGGTGGAGTTCATTGTCGGAAATTGCTAAAGTTTTATTGTTGTGTTGAAAGATGAGCTCTTGTACCTCAAGTGTTTCATTGGAACAGTGTTGTAGGCTGAGGAGAGTGATGTCAGTGCCACAGCACTTTGGAGAATTAAAATGACAGGTCAACAGAAGTTTGGGATCATGCTTGCAGACTGAATGGAGCTGTTCAGCAGTGGACACCCAACTTGTGTTTGTCTCTCCAATGTCGAGGATACCGCGTTGTAGGCAGTGAACAATGCAGACTGGATTGAAAGGAAGATGCCAGGACAGAGTGTATTGCACAGCGAGGAGAGAGAAGGTGGAAGGGCAGGAATTACGTCTCCTGTGTGCTCGTGGAAAGGTGCCCTGGGAAGGGTTGGGGTACTAGGGTTAACTGAGGAGCGGACCAAGTTATGGGAATGGTCGCTTAGAATGCTGAAAGGGGAGGGGACGATGGATTTGGTGATGCCTCAAGTTGGAGCTCGTGAACAATGATCAGTTGAACAGAGAGGCCGGTGGGTGGGAAGTTGAGGGTAAGCAGAAACTGATCATGATTCTGGGAGGGACAACGAGGTGTAAGGGCAGAAGTTTGGAAAATGTAGTACAATTAGAATTCCTACAGCATGGAAACTGGCCCTTCAGCCCAGCAAGTCCACACTGACCCTCCGAAGAGTAACCCACCCAGATCTGTTTCCCTATTACTCTACATTTACCCCTGACTAATGCATCTAACCTACACATCCCTGAACACTTTGGGCAATCCAGCATGGCCAATCCACCTCACCTGCGCATCTTTGGATTATAGGAGAAAACTAGAGCACCCAGAGGAAACCCACGCAGACACGGGGAGAATGTGCAAACTCCACACAGACAGTCACCCGACACTAGAATCAAACCTGGGACCCTGGTGCTGTGACGCAGCCATGCTAACCACTGAGCCACCTTGCCGTCCCAAGTAGACTTGGAGGAGGCTCTATCAACAATGGCAGAGGGGGGAAGAGGGAAAGGGGAAATAAAGAAGATACCTCAGGTACACTATAGTGCAAGGTTTGACCAAACTGGCTGGACTGGATTCCTTACATGACTCATGTTTCAAACAATTCAAGGGGGCAGCTAGAGGCTCAACAACTCTTTGCTGAGACACTTGTTTGTAGGTTCAGGAGCATCAGTGGGTAAAGACAAGCTCAGATCTAAAAGCAGCCCAGTTCCAGCCTTCGCTAAAGGCTCCCACACTCATTGATTGAGGATGAATCTCCAGCCTATCCCAACAAGGCCTCTGAAGCAGAGGGCTTGGGATCCAGGGTTGGATGCTCCCTACAATGGGAGAAGCACCAATACCAGCCCAAGTGGAGACAGCTGACCAAAGCTTAGCATGTGGGACAGAGCGAGGACTGCACTGCCACAGGAACTGTCTTACAATCTGAGTTCGACACCAAGGCCACATCTGAGTTAGCGTTAGGGTTGGCAGGGGAGGGGAGATTCTGATTGAAATGTTCAACATTCTAACAGGGCTGGATAGACTACATGCATGGAAGATGTTTCCTCAAGGTGGGAATTCGAGAACCGGAGACAGAATCTCAGGATACAGGGTAGGCTATTCAGGACTGAGCTAAGGGAATTTCTTCTATCAACGGATAGTGATCCGGTGGAATTCACTACCACAGAAATGTGTGGAGGGCAAATCACTAAACACATTCAAGAAAGGGAGAGATACATTGCTATATTTGAAAGGGATTGAAGGGTCTAGAGAAAGCAGGCATATGTCATTGAGATAGAGGATTGGCCATGACCATATTGAATGGTGGATCAGGCTTGAAGGGAGTTCTGCTGATAGTTTCGATGTTTAATACAATGTACAATGTCTAATATTTAATCTGTCATGATTCAGTGTCAGCTATTTTGACAGAATTGACAGCAACGTGTCTGCTCACACCCATTACTCAAAACATCCAGTCAGAAGGACATACCTATCATATATCAGCGGTTTAACCCAAAAGCTTCAGCTTACTGACAATGGCTAATATGTGGAAAAAAACACAGATGGTTTGCTGATGTTAAAAAACATTCAGTTGTATGTGTAGAAAGTTCCGATATTTCTGGATGTATGGGACAAAAGGCTTCAAGCCTGAACGACTGCACAGAACTGAAGAAAGCTCTGAGCTGAAGCAGACTTGGCGTGATTGGGATCATTTGCATATTGAGAGCAGAAGGTTGTGGTTCAAAAGCCGTTTTGAGGAGATATTGCGACAAACTCTCCAGCACTGAGCTGAAGGAATGCCACCTTCGCAGCGACACCCACTTTTCAGTTTGGACAGTCAATAAACATGAGTGCAAAAATCCCATGGCACTATTTCTTTAAAAAGTTGTGCAGCTTTACCTGGGCGACTTTGTTCCACAACCAAACTGTACTGGAGATGATGATATGGTTATTGAGGGAGTTTGCAGCATGCATTTGGCTGCTACATTTCCTGCATTAGAACAGGGGCTGCCCCTCAAAGGAAAATCACTCAACTGGCTTCTGGGATGTGCCAAGACTGGGATAAGTACTGGAGAAATGCAAATCCTTCTTTCTTTGAATGAGACATGAAGCTAGATCCGATCTGTCTGTTCAAGTGGACGTGAAGGTTTGAAGAGCAGACATTCCTCCCAGTGCCCCTGGTGAACACTGCTTCTGAAACCAAAACCACTAACAGAAGGAATATTTTGCTGCTCACCCCCTTGCTGCTTCCATTTACCTGTACCTGTTTTTGTTTTTGCTGCTGTTTACCTGTTATTTACTATCTATGCTACTTAACTCTGTGACCTGCCTGTATTTCTCGCAAGACAAAGCTTTTCACTGTGCCTCGGTACACGTGACAATAAATTCAATTCAGTTCTGCGTGCAAGATAGCTCATGTGTTGCCAACTCAACTGCAGTGAAAGTGATTGTGAAAGACATTGGGACACTGACAGATGCTCAAATGCAGGGTATTCATTTCAGGTTTCTGTTTTGTAACTTCCTGCAGCAGACTATAAGAGACTGAGCCACGGTCTGGGAAATAGAACATAGAGCAGTACAACACAGGAACAGATTGACAACGGTTTTAGTATTTTACTGAGCTTGATTATTTAGGAAGTTTTGGCTGTGAAATCTAATGGTAGAATTGTAAGTACAATTTCAATAGTCTAGTATCCACTCAATGCTTTCCCCCTGCTTGATCTTCATGATGCCGAATGAATGCTTTACTGATCTGTTCTGTTTCTCCAAGAACCCCCTGGAGAGAGTTCCTAATAACGATGGGCTGCACCACATGAGAAAGCTTCCAAGTTTCTGAGACTGGCAGATAGTGTTAATCACAGAGGAGAGGACAGGAGTCCACAATTAGATTAGATTCCCTACAGTATGGAAACAGGCCCTTCAGCCCAACAAGTCCACACCGACCCTCCAAAGAGCAACCCAGCCATTCCCCTACATTTACCCATGATTAATCCACCTAACATTATGGACAATTTAGCATGGCTGATGCACCTGACCTGCACATCTTTGGACTGTGGGAGGAAACCGGAGCACCCAGAGGAAATCCACGCAGAGACGGGGAGAAAGTGCAAACTCCGCACAGTTGCGCAAGCCGGATATCAAACCCGGGTCCCTGGTGCTGTAAGGCAGCAGTGCTAACCACTGAGCCACCGTGCCACCCACACATTCTCCAACACATAGGTACAAGACAAGACAGGACTTCCCAAACAATGACGGGACCTGAGGAAGTTGCCTCATTAAAGATCTCCAGCTGTTCAACAGGCTACTCATTCTCTGACTTAGACAGTTGTGAACTTTCTGAATTCTCTATTACAGAGGGCTGTAGAAGTTTATTGTAGAGATTGATTGATTTTTGTTCACCAGTGATATATAGGGTTATCGTGATAGTAAAAGACGTCAAAGTGTTTGATCAACCATGATCATGTTGAATGGCAGGGCAGGCTCAATGGGCTGAATGGCCTACTCCTGTTTCTGTGTTCATCTAGTTGAATCTCCCAACTTTGCAGACTATGCATTTCCTTCCATTCTGAATTCAGTTATTGTGGGTTTGACCAGATCCTCTAGTCAACTAATATCTAACCCCACCCCTTTGTAGTTCAGATCCTTTGAAATAAAGGCCTTCATTCCATTATGTTCAATGGACAGTGCAGGAGGGCATGCCAGGAGTTGCACCAGGCATACCTGAAAATGACTTGTCAATCTGCTGAAACTATCGAAAAGGACTACATGCTTGCCAAACAGCATAAACAGCAAGAGATAGACAAAGCTAAGCGATTCCACAGCCAATAGGTTAGATCTAAGCTCTGCTGACCTGCCACATCTACTTGTGAATGGTGGTAAAGGACTCAGTGGAGGAGGAGATATCCCAGTCCTCAAAGTTTGGTAGAAGATTTGTAGCTCGGGTGCTCGTTGTTGTGGTTCTGTTTGCCGAGCTGGGAATTTGTCTTGCAAACATTTCGTCCCCTGTCTAGGTGACATCCTCAGTGCTTGGGAGCCTCCTGTGAAGCGCTTCTGTGCTGTTTTCTCTGGTCCTCAATCATAGAGGAGCTCAGCACATCAGCGCATGAGACAAAGCAGAAGCATTTGCAAAAATCTTCAGCCAGAAGTGCCACGTGAATGATCCTCCTGCAGTAGTCCCCAGCTTTACAGATATCAGTCTTCAGCCAATTCAATTCACTCCACGTGATATGGAGAATCAGTTGGATACTGCAAAGGCTATGGGCCCTGGCAACATTCTGGCAATAGTACTGAAGACATGTGCTCCAGATCTCGCTGCTCCCCTAGTCAATCTCTTCCAGTATAGTTACAACACTGGCATCTACCCGACAATGTGGAAACTTTCCTGGGTATGTCCTTTACATAAAAAGCAGGATAGATCCAATCTGGCAATTTCCACCCCATAGATCAACTTTCAATCATCAGTAGAGTGATGGAAGGTATCATCAACAGTGCTATCAAGTAGCACCTACTCAGCAATAACCTGCTCAGTGACGCCCAGTTTGGGTTCCACCAGGACCACTCAGCTCCTGACCTCATTACAGCCTTGGTTCAAACATGGACAAAAGAGCTGAATTCCAGAGGGGAGGGGAGGGGGACAGCCCTTGACATCAAGGCTGCACTCGACCGAGTGCGGCATCAAGGACCACTAGCAAGACTGGAATCAATGGGAATCAGGGGCAAACTCTGTGCTGGTTAGAGTCATGAGTTTGGTGCTGGAAAAGCACATCAGGTCAATGATGTGAAACATTGATTCTCCTGCTCCTCCGATGCTGCCTGACCTGCTGTGCTTTTCCAGCAACACACTTTCAACTCTGATCTCCAGCATCTGCGGTCCTCACTTTCTTCTGGTTGGAGTCATACCCGACACACAGGAAGACCGTTGTGGTTGTTGGAAGTCAGGCATCTCAGCTCCAGGACATCTCTGCAGGAATTCCTCAGGGTAGCGTCCTAGCCCCAACCATCTTCAGCTGCTTCATCAATGACCTTCCCTCTGTCGTAAGGACAGAAGTGGGGATGTTCAGCACCGTTCGTGACTCCTCAGATACTGAAGCAGTCCATGGTCAAGTGCATCAAGATTTTGACAATATCCGGGCTTGGGCCGATACATGGGTTAAGTGCATGGTCCTGGAAAAGCTGGAAGATTCCTAATGAAGGGCTTATGCCCAAAACATCAATTTTCCAGCAACACACTATCAACTCTGATCCTCAGCATCTGCAGTCCTCACTTCCTCCTCCTGAGGCCAACACATGACAAGTAACATTCGCACCACACAAATGCCAGGCTGTGACCATCACCAATAAGACACAATCTAACCAGAGTGTTACCATCACTGAATCCCCCTACTAACAACACTGTAGGGGTTATCGTGAACTAGAAACCCAATTGCACTTGCCACCTAAACACAGTGACCACAAGGGCAGGTCAGGACACTGCGGCAAGTAACTCACCTCCTGACTCCTCAAAGCCTCCACCATCTACAAGGTCCATGTCAGGAGTGTGATGGAATATTCCCCATTGGCCTGGATGGGTGCAGCCCCAACAACACTCAAAAAGCTTGACACCATCCAGGCCAAAGCAGTCCTTGATTGGCACCACATTCACAAACATCAACTTGCTCCACCACCAATGCTCAGTAGCAGCAGTGTGAACCATCGATCAGATGCGCTGCAGAAATTCACCAAGGATCCTCAGACAGCACCTTCCAAACCCATGACCACTTTCATCTAGAAGGACAAGAGCAACAGATACATGACAGCACCACTCCCTGAAGTTCCCCTCCAAGCCAGTCACCATCCTGACTCGGATATATACCGCCATTTTTTTCAGTGTCACTGGGTCAAAATCCTGGAATTCCCTCCCTAAGGGCATTGTGGGTCTACCTACAACACATGGACTGCAGTGGTTCAAGAAGGCAGCTCACCCCCACCTTCTCAAGGGGCAACTAGGGACGGGCAATAAATACTGGTCCAGTTAGCAATACCCACGTCCCACAGATGAAAACAAAATTAACCTTTCTAACAATGCTTTTTATCTGTTGACAAATGTTAGTGATTTTTGTATTCAGTCCGCTAAATCTATCTCCTCCTCCACAGTTCTTAACTTCTAGAACATTCCCTGATAATATTTTTATTTGGTGTAAAGTTAGTGAGTTGTCACTTTACTGCTTTAAATGATTAATAGTACAGCAACACACTCCCTTTCAGTTTGAAAGCTGAATCCTTTGACAAGCTCTGGACTGTCTCATTTCACCCACAGGAAATGATTGTGAATCATCAGCTTTGACTGTGGTATTTCAAAGACATTTTGCTAAATATTATTTGTCACGTAGCACGGGGTGTTTCCGCTTAATGTGAAAGTAAGTCAGAGACAGTTCTCAATACTTATGAGAGCACAAAAGGTTCAGAAAACTCTGTAACTCCAGAATGTGTAGTACTCAAGGAGTGGATTTGTAGATTTCCGTTAATCAGTTATCTTCCTGCGATTAATCATTGTTTTTCTGCTGTTCTGTACATTCTAAAGTAATCCAAGAATCTGCTGTTGGTTTCTGCAAAAAAAGTTATTCGTCTTCACCAATAAGTCTCCTAGGATGCTGCTCCCTGGAGTTCATACCCTCAGAATGTGGCCCCTGGTGTTTGCAAATTTTCCAGTGAATCATAGAATCCCTGCAGTGTGGAGGCAGGCCATTCAGCCCATCAAGTCAGCACCGACCCTCTGAAGCACATTCTACCCTGATCCAATCCCAATCCTGCATTTTCATGGCCAATCCACCTAACCTGCACATCTTTGGATTGTGGGAAGAAACCCATACAGATTCAGGGATAACATGCAAACTCCACACAGACAGTCACCCAAAGGTGGGATCAAACCTAGGACCCTAACACTGTGAGGCAGCAGTGCTAGCCACCGAACCACCCTGCCACCCACTGAGTAAATTCCCAAACTAAAGCTAGAGTCATAGAGATGAACAGCATGGAAACAGACCCTTCGGTCCAACCTGTCCATGCTGACCAGATATCCCAACCCAATCTAGTCCCACCTGCCAGCACCCGGCCCATATCTCTCCAAACCCTTCCTATTCATATACCCATCCAAATGCTTTTTAAATGTTGTAATTGTACCATCCTCCACCACTTCCTCTGGCATCTCATTCCATACACGTACCACCCTCTGCATGAAAAAGTTGCCCCTTAGGTCTCTTTTATATCTTCCCCCTCTCACCCTAAACCTATGCCCTCTAGTTCTGGACTCCCCAACCTCAGGGAAAAGACTGTGCCTATTTACCCTATCCGTGCCCCCTCATAATTTTGTAAACCTCCATAAGGTCACCCCTCAGCTTCCGACACTCCAAGGAAAACAGCCCCAGCCTGTTCAGCTTCTCCCTATAGATCAAATCCTCAAACACTGGCTTCATCCTTGTAAATCTTTTCTGAACCCTTTCAAGTTTCACAATATCTTTCCGATAGGAAGGAGACCAGAATTGCACGCAATAGTCCAACAGTGGCTTAACCATTGACCTGTACAGGCACTCCAGGGTTGAGTGATAATATCACTATGCCTGTAATCTAGGTTCTGTGTCCCTGCATCTTGGGGCATAGATTCGAATCTGACTATGGCAGACGGTGAAATTTTTATTCAATTAAAAATATGGAATTAAACGCCATAAACTAGCCCTAATGATGCCCATGTAAACTCTCTACTGATGCCCATGTAAACTCTCTAATGGTGCCCATGTAAACTCCCTAATGGTGCCCATGTAAACTCTCTAATGATGCCCATGTAAACTCTCTAATGATGACATGTAATTACTTTGACTGTAGCTGAACCATGTGATTCACAAATGTCATTTAGGGCAGGATCACAGCTGCCCTTATCCAGTCTAGTCTAAATGTGACACCAGACCACACGGCAATGTTGTCAAATCTCAGTCACAGAGTCATACAGCAAGGAAACAGATCCTTCAGTCCAACCAGTCCATGCCGAACATAATCCTAAACTAAACTAGTCCCACCTCCTGACCCACATACCTCCAAGTCTTTCCTATTCATGTTCTTATCTAAGTGTCTTTTAAATGTTGTAACTGTACCTGTATCCATCACTTCCTCAGGAAGTTCATTCCACATGTGAGCCACGCTCTTTGTAAAAAAAAAATTGCCTCTTATGTCTTTTTAAAATCTCTCTCTTCTCACCGTAAAAATATGCCCCTGGTCTTTAAATCCCCCATCCTTGGGAAAAGATAACTACCATTCCTTTCTATTCAGTGACTGCAAGAGCCCAGGGGATGGAGTGGAATCTGAGAGTCACGTTGGGTAGCTTGGAAAATGCTCCCTGTGATGAGAGCAGGGTGACTCAGTGGTTAGCACTGCTGCCTCACAGCTTCAGGGACCCAATTTCAATTTCACCCTCAGGCGACTATCTGTGTGGAGTTTGCATATTCTCCCTGTATCTGCGTGGATTTCCTCCAGGTGCTCCGGTTTCCTCCCACAGTCCAAAGCTGTGCAGGTTAGGATGAATTGGCTAAATTACCCATAGTGTTCAGGGGTGTGCAGACTAGCTGGATTAGCCTTGGGAAATGTAGGGTTACAGGGATAGAGTGGAGGAGGGGTATGCATCTGGGTGGGATCCTCTTCAGAGGGTTGGTGTGGACTTGGTGGTCTGAATGGCCTGGTTTCACACTGTTGTGATTCTATGAAAAAAACGCATCTGTGCAGCATGATTGGTGGATAACAAAGAGGAAATAATAATCAAGTTGAAATCTGACCAACACTAAAGAGTAGTAAGATAAAAGAGATGGACAAGATGCAAACAGCCACACCAAACCTAACCGTCAGCAAACTTCGGAATAAATAAACTAATCTTTCTTGTGACTAGCTTCTCATTCTCAGTACAATCTGGGATTCTTGCTGCCTTTAGTGTAACGTCTGTAATGAATATCACAAATCTGCTGGGAGATGACTGTGGAGTAATAATGTCACTGAACTAATGATTTGGAGGCCCAGGAGGAACTCTGGAATTTTGGTTCGAATGCCACCATGGAATTTAAATTCAATTAGTAAATCAGGAATATGAATCCAGTCTCAGTGATGGTGATCTTGGAGCACTCATTGCATATTATAAAATAAACAGAGTTTACTAATGACCTTTAGGGAAGGAAACTGTCATCCTCACTTGGTCTGACCTATATGTGACTCCAGACCCTCAACAATATGGTCAAAGGTAATTTGGGATGGGCAATAAATGCTAGCCCTATCTGTAACACTCACATGAATAAAAGTAAGAGTTAAACCAGTTAAAAAATCTGCAAGTATTTCCCAGTAAGTATCTGTAAGTTAATGCAACAAGACTCAACAATATGCACAATCTACAGGTCATTATGACTTTATGTGATAGGGTAGAAGCAATGTTAGACATGTTGGCAGAGTTGGCATCTCTCCTGACTGTTCATGACCAGATAGGTCAGATTTAATAGAACCAGTCAGAGCATAGTAAATAATGAGAACTGTTTCATTGGAGGGAGAGTCAGTAACAAAGATACAGGTTTGGGATAACTGACAAACAATCCAGAGAAGAAGTTTTTAAACATAGCCACGGTTTGCAACTCGCTACTGTGGAATCAATAATTGAAAATTGCTGAGTAATAGGACACCGGGGTATAGTGCAACAGATTTGTTTGAAATCACAAGTTTTCAAAGTGTCTATGATTAAAAATAAACCTGTTGGACTATAACCTGGTGTTTTGTGATTTCTGACCTTGTCCACCCCAGTTCAACACCGGCACCTCTACATCATGCTGAGTTACACGGAAAAAACAGTCAGGGATTGTTGGAATTCCTTATTTATATATTTTCCAAAAGCATCATATGTTGCATGCATCCACGAAAATCTGACTCTAAATTCATGTTTACTCTTCTTACACCAATGCACAAAATTGGAATGGCTCCCATTGTATTTCAATGCCACTGATAAGACCAGTTCAATATGATGACCCCCCCTCTCCACAGAAAGGATACTCGGGATGGTGGCGACAGCAGAAACTGTGGACAGCATTATCCTAAAGCCACAAACCAAACTGGTGTGATGGCAAGGCATCATTTTGAAGGAAATGTAACTCTGCAGAATAAGGTACATGGTCCCCATGACAAACGCCAGCAGCGCCCCAATGTCATGAACGATTCTCAACGCCGTTTCCTAAACACAAGACAAAAGATTAAAAAATGAGTTGATGAGAAATTGAAAGTTCTAATATTGATGAAACCAGATTATTTGATCAGAATCAATAAGGTGATTTGGTAACTTGACGGTACAGATCCCAAGGCAATGGACAAAAGAGGAGGATTGTATTTTTTTTAAACAGTGAATGGTTGTAATTTGGATGGTGCTGTCTGAAAGGGCAGTGGAAGCAGATTCAACAGGAAAGTTCAAAAGGGAATTGGAACAATACTTGATAAAGAAAAACATGCGCGGTTACAGAGAGAGAAATGATGATTTGGATAATTAGTTAGCTCTTATAAAGAGTTGGCACAGCAACAATGGGTCAAATGGCCTCTATCTGTGCTACAAGATTCCATTAGGTCATAGATCATAGAATCCCTACAGTGTGGAAACAGGCCCTTTGGCCCAACAAGTCCACACCAACCCTCCGAAGAGTAACCCACCCAGACCCATTCCCCAAACCTATTGGTCTATGTTTATCCCTGACTAATGCACCAAACCTACATATCCCTGAACATTGGCCAATTCACCCAATCTGCATATCTTTGGATTGTGGGAGGAAACCGGCACACCCAGAGGAAACCACACCCCCCCCCAAACACAATAAAGACAGAGTCCCCCTTGTCCTCACCTACCACCCACCAGTCTCTGCATCCAACATATTATCCTTAAACACTTCTGCCAACTCTAACTAGACCCTACCACCAAGAACATCTTACCCTCTGACCCTGCATTTCCCATGGCCAATCCACCTAACCTGCATATCTTCAGGCTGTGGGAGGAAGCCCACACAGACACAGGGAAAACATGCAAACTTCACACAGACAGTTACCTAATGGTGGAATCGAACCCAGGTCCCTAGCGCTGTGAGGCAGTAATGCTAACCACTGTGCCACTCTCCTTTCTTTGAGGTGAGATATTAAATCCTACCTGCATTCTCAGGTGGACTTGGACTTTGTAAAACAGCAGGAAAGTTCTCCCAGGATATTCTTTTCAATATTTATCTCTAAACCATCATCTCTGGAACAGATCATCTGGCAACTATCACAGTGAGTTTGATATGCACAAATTGGCTGCACATTTCTCTCCTTTATTCCTTCCTCCCTTGCTGTTGCTCCTCCTTCCTTTCTTGATGCAAGAAGAGTTGGCACTTGGAATGAGGGCAGAAGTTGACCTTCTACCCAATGTCCTCCCTGCATTAGGCACTGACACAACCACGGACCCTGATGTTGCAGACTATAACATACCTGAAAATTTGCAACAATGCACATTCCAAGGCAGCCAAGTGCACCACATATTAGTGCAGCAGTGTTTAGCCTGAGATTGATGATTTGAGTCCTCTCGTTCAAGGTCTTTAACAGCTTGTACCGAATGTACATAACCACCAAACCTGAGGAAATGGTGCAAGAAACACTAATCAGCTGATGAACAGACACTGTGGGTGATAAGTCGGATGATTCCCAGCGTTAGAGAGAAAGAGACAGAAACATATATTTCATATCACGGGGTGCTGGACGGAAATGCTTCAGTTAAGAATTACGACCGCAGGGAATTGAGATTTTGGCGCCAAAATATGTACTTGCTCAGGATTTCAAGTACATCAGTCTGTCCTCCCTTCTCTCTGACCTATCACCTTCACCCCATCTCCATCCACCTATTGCACTCTTATATACCGTCTCCCCAGCCCCACCTTCCTCTCATTTATCTCTCCACCCCCGAGGCTCCCTGCCTCTATTCCTGATGAAGGGCTTTTGTCTGAAATGTCAATTCTCCTGCTCCTCAGATGCTGCCTGACCTGCTGTGCTTTTCCAGCACCACTCTAATCTTGAATCTGTGGTCCAGCAACTTGGGGACTGAAGGTCACTTTAAGGATCTGAGTTCACACAAATGAGGAGCAGGAGCAGGCCATTTAGCCCATCACATCTGCCCTACTGTTCAATAATGTCATGGCCGATCTGTTTCTGCTCCACATTTCACATTTCCATTTATTGC
Source organism: Chiloscyllium punctatum (assembly GCF_047496795.1). Lineage (NCBI taxonomy): Eukaryota > Metazoa > Chordata > Chondrichthyes > Orectolobiformes > Hemiscylliidae > Chiloscyllium > Chiloscyllium punctatum. The sequence continues at coordinate 31,279,950 of NC_092770.1, read as the reverse complement.
CAATAATCCTCAATTCCCTGCCGATCAAGAATTTATCTACCTTGATCAGTCGTAAAAATATTCAATAACCTCACCTCCAGTGCCTTGTGAGCCAGAGAGTTCCAAAGTCACAAAGCCCCCTGAGAAAGCTGCCCGTCTCCTGTCTGAAGCAGCGGTTACAGGATGGGGAATAATTAGACCTCAGCAAAGGGGTTAATCGGGGTGGGCCCAAGGCAGATAAAGACGGACAGAGAAAGAGAGGGAAATTGGGGTCATAGAGAATGTGGCTATTGCTAACAAAAAGATACGAGATGTTTGTTTCAATTTTAAACCGGACCAGCAGACTCTGGGTGTGAATGGTCTATCATTATCTCACTGTCGCATTCTATTAATCCCAATCTGCCTGAAACGTCGATTTTCCTGCTCCTCGGATGCTGCCTGACCTGCTGAGCTTTTCCAGCACTGCTCTGATCTAAACTATTAAGCCCAAGACCCAGGTAATGTTCTGCTGATGGCCAAAAATATGGACTTCACCTCTGTGCAATGAGAGTCCTTTCAATGGGCAGTTTGCATCAATTAAGCAATACAAAGGGCAAGCTGAGCACATTGGCAATGCCATCATGTGAAAAGGATGCCATACACCAGGGCGTGGGGTGTGAATGCTGGTTCAAAGTGACCTTGCCTATGTTTTTGGACCTTGCAAATTTCAGAAAGACATGGTGGGTGGCACAGTGGCTCAGGGGTTAGCACTGCTGCCTCACAGCGCCAGGGACCTGGGTTTGATTCCAGCCTTGGGTGACTGACCGTGTGGAGTTACACATTCTCCCCATGCCTGTGTGGGCTTCCTCCCACAATCCAAAGATGTGTAGGTCATGTGAATTGGCCACACTAAATTGCTCATAGTCGAGAGTGTGATGCTGGAAAAGCACAGCAGGTCAGGCAGCACACCACACAGAAAATTCTCCTACTCCTCGAATGCTGCCTGACCAGCTGTGCTTTTCTAGCACCACACTCTCGACTCTAATCTGCAGTCCTCACTTTTGACTAAATTGCCAAAAGTGTTCAGGGATGTGTAGGGTAGGTACCTCAAGGGTAAACACAGGGGAATGGGTCTTGGTGAGTTACTCTTCAGAGGGTTGGTGTGGACTTGTTGGGCCGAAGGGCCTGTTTACACACTGTAGGGAATCAAAATATTAAAAAAAACTCTTGTTGAAGGTATCACAGGCCACCTTCAAAGAGGCACCAGTGGATCATAATACACACAGCTCCTAGCACTCATGGGGAGCTGATCCCCTCTCCACCTGAACTGTGAGTCTAATGCAAGACTCCCTTATATACAATTGTGCCTTTGGTGGGTGAGATAGAGCTGGGAGGAGAAGGGGTCAGTGCTCAAGTGGCACTGCCACTCTGCTGCCACTTATTTGCCTCATGGCCAGTGATACATTCATCAGAATAACGAGGAGCTTATACATGACCCTCCTTGACAGAATGTCATTACAGTCTGGGGGATTACATTGAACTTTCATTTGTGAGGGATGTGAATGCTGACTGCTCTCATTGCTCAGGTCCTGTTATGTTTCTTCTGCTCCCTACACAGGGCTGTGACAAATGTAAAGGACAGAGCCAGCCATAGCAGGAGGTGTTACTGTGATACTTTGAAGGCTGGGAATATCCCGGGACACTGTGACTCAACGATGCTAGCTTCCGGGCTCAGACCCGAGACTGGCCATCAAGGTGCCAGCTAGGTTGAACTTTCATGTGACTGGTTCATTCCAGGAAGCCATTGGAGAAGCAATGTGGGATCTCTCAGGCATCCAACTACAAATGCACCAAGGCTGATACCAAAGTCATCAGTGCCAGACCACATTATTTCCCCAAGATGAAGTAGGTACTGCAGCCTGTGGAATAAATGCAGAAGCATAGTCCTGGGTGCAGGGCACTATAGACTGTACACATAACACACTGAGAGGGCCAGATCACAAGGAAACTATTCTATCAATGTGCAAGTCATCTCTGATCATCAATGCTGCTGCTTAGAAATCTGCACCAGGTACCCAGGAGCATCCATGATCCCTATATCCTGGAGAATGCATTCTGATAACTCTGTTTCTCTCTCCACAGATGCTGCCAGCCTGAGTTTCTCCAACAATTTCTGTTTTTGTTTCAAATTTCCAGCATCCACAGTTCATTGTTTTACAAACCCATGTTCCTGCTGCATTTCAGGAACCAGATACCTGACAAGGCTGGTTACAGGGGGACAAGGGCTGTCATTTGTAACCATGGCTGATAGCTCTGTTACACAGATTCCTGACAGAGGCCGATGGTAGATACTCTGCTGCCCATTCCTCCAGCAGGGCCGAGGTGCAGCAGGTGGTAGACAGCCTGAAAGTGAGGTTCCCCTGTTTAGGCCGGTCTGGTTGCGGGGCGGATGCGAGGGGACACACAACACAATCCAGACGGAGTGTGCCACATTCTCCTCCCTTTGCTGTGCCCTACCCCAATGCAGCAAGAAAAGAGGGAATGTGATGGATGTTGAGAAACTGGGAGGGTGGCATCAGTCTTCTGAGAAGGAGGAGGAGAACATTGAGCAGGAGGACAGCACCCTCTCCATGACCGAGTGCAGCAATGGTGGGCACTACAAGCCAGGCCAGACCTGACTAGCACCCAGTTCCAGCGGATGACAGCGGTGTGCAATGACCAATCACTGACTGTAACACTATGAGAAAGTAAGGACTGCAAATGCTGGACAGTCAAATCAGAATCGAGGGTGTGGTGTTGGAAAAGCACAGCAGATCAGGCAGCATCCGAGGAGCAGGACAGTTGACGTTTCAGGCATAAGCTCTTCATCAGGAATGTGGCGACTCTCCTGCTCCTCAGATGCTACCTGACCGGCTGTGCTTTTCCAGCACCACAGTTTCAACTCTGTAACACTGCTGAGGCAAATGGAGCTTCTCATTGATTCCTGTTTCTTTTCATGTTTGTAAGAACAAGTTAATCTTTTGAAAGTTTCCCCGTAAGTGATGACTCTAAACTCAGCTCTGATGAGATGCTGGGCTACATTCAGGGAAGTGTAGCTCTGACTGAGAGAGAGGTGAGCAAGTTGGGATGTAGCTAAGGCCCACTGAATGGTGCGATCTGCCTCTTAAACAGCCATCGTTGTGGGAATGTGCAGCTGTATGTGCAAGGACGTGTCAGCCATATCGCCTCTGTGGCATGAGGAGCATTGGTTTGCCGTTGCTCTGCCACAACATCCAGACTGTCAATACTTGACCGGGTACACGGCTGGGGGTTAAAGTTGGCATTGGCTTCAGGAATGCCAGTGTGCCCTCGCACTGACAAGTAGTTGAGGTTACAGAGAGTGGGAGAATCAGAGTATCAGGTGATAGGCACCATGGGGCAGGATACATCAAGTGAGTTTGAGACAGTAGTGTAGGAAAGCTCACAGGGCGCATGGGAGAGAAAGCTCCATCAAACTCAATGAAAACTTTTCCAAAATTTGGTAAGAGTCAACTCTTTATTTTTGCTTCCCAGTAAATAGATTATATTACTTACAGTGTGGAAACAGGCCCTTTGGCCCAACAAGCCCACACCAACCTGCAACACGCACATCTTTGGACTGTGGGAGGAAACCGGAGCAAACCCACACAGACACAGGGAGAACATGCAAACTCCACAGTTGCCTGAGGTGGGAATTGAACCCAGTTCTCTGGCATTGAGAGGTAGCAGGGCTAACCACTGTGCCACTGTGCCACTCCCTATTAGATTAGATTAGATTAGATTACAGTGTGGAAACAGGCCCTTTGGCCCAACAAGTCCACACCGACCCGCCGAAGCCCAACCCACCCAGACCCATTCCCCTATATTTACCCCTTCACCTAACACTACGGGCAACTTAGCATGGTCAATTCACCTAACCTGCACATTTTTGGACTGTGGGAGGAAACCGGAGCACCCGGAAGAAATCCACGCAGACATGGGGAGAATGTGCAAACTCCATACAGAGAGTCACCTGAGGCGGGAATTGAACCTGGAACATGGATATATTTAACGGATAGTTACAGAAACACGCAAGGGATAAAAGAAAGTAGAGGGAGGGAGATGACAAAGGAGGAAGATTGTGTGCACGAAGGCAGCTGGTTTTTCTGCTCGAGACTCTGTTTACTGTGGGTTACAGAAGCTGTGGTTACAGTCCCCCATTTCTCTCTGTTGTGTTTGCAGACTGGGTGGTTGTCTTACCTGTATTGCAAACCCTGTGGATTTTCCTGTTATAGATGTGCAGTTTAATTGTAAACATATTTCCCACATTGCAAACACTATACATTCACAGAAAATGGAGGGAATCCAACACAAGACCCACAGTTAGCTGGGCAGTACAATTCGAAATCAGATCATGCTAGAAAAACAAAGTGACAATCTTGTACTTACCCAAAAAAGCAGAGAAGTTGATCATTAACCCAAATATGCATCTTTCTGGAGGCTGGGTCCCAGTATCACTGCAAGAAAATATTTAAAAACGATTATGAAGCAACTGTATAGAGTCACAGAAACAAGTCCTTCAGCCCACCATAAATACAATAACCAACAAACATCAAATTATTCTAATCCCATTTACATCTTAAATAGAAACAGGTGACTGAGTTGGATGATCAGCCATAAGGATGTAATTGTATTGGCAGCAGTCAGAGAAGGTTCACTAACTCACAATGTACAATGTGTGATGATTTAATCAGCTATCTGTCATCAGGCAGCATTGCTTTGACGAGCTATACCTCAGTGAGCACAGGGCTAGGGCCCTATTCACATGGTGGCCAATATGATTTGTAGTGTGTGGGAACGTAGTAATCCCAATGTGTACATTGTGCGTAAGTGAGGACTGCAGATGCTGGAGATCAAGGTCAAGACTGAGGTGGTGGAAAAGCACAGCAGGTCAGGCAGCATCAGAGAAGCAGGAAAATCAATGTTTCGGCAAAAAGCCCTTCATCAGGAAGGTGGGGTGAGGGGAAATGAGGAAATTGGTGAAGTCCATATTGGTGCCATGGGGTTGGAGGATTCCGAGGTTGAAGATGAGGCTTTCTTCCTCCAGGCATCGGGTGGTGAGGGAGTGGCGATGGAGAAGGCCCAGGGCCTGCATGTCCTTGGCAGAGTGGGAGGGGGAGTTGAACTGTTCAGCCACGGGGCGATGGGGTTAATTGGTGCGGGTGTCCCAATGATGGTGTCATTGAAACTGAGCTCAACTGCAGGAGTTGGTAAGTTCACAAGTTTGATGAACATAATTTCAGAGACCAGTTGTGCAGATAGCCATGATATGGTGACAGAATACAGATGTCAATGGTTTTTTTGGGTGTTGATAAATAAGCTGCAGGATCCAAACTGCACACAGACATGCCATTGCTCTCAATATGCAGTTGTTTTATGGTCTTACTAAGTGTATGTGAAACACTTATTTAGTACTGTTGGCTTTAGAACACACAGTCATTTGACAAATCCATGCAGGGCAGAGCCTGTCATAGAACTGGACACAAATGGAGATCACTTCTGTGTGTCTTGGGGAACCCACACATGGATCAGCACAGTGAACCATGAGGATCAACCCATCAGGCAGATTACCAGATCCCTCTGTACATCAAAGTGCTACAGTATCTCCCAATTTCAATAATATGCTGCTTTTCTATTCTTCCTGTTAAACTGCACAAGTTTATTAACATTCTCACACAATGTTCTGTATCTGTCAAATTCATAGATTCCAAATAATTAGGAAAATGGAGAGAATGAGGAGACATTTCTTCAAATGGATTATTATGAAGATCTGGAACACAATGTCTAAGAGGTCGGTGGAATCAATTAGAAGAGGAACTTACTGAAGGCAACTGGAGAGGATTAATGTTTTTTAGATTACTTACAGTGTGGAAACAGGCTCTTCGGCCCAACAAGTCCACACCGCACCCGCCGAAGTGCAACCCCTACATCTACCCCTTACCTAACACTACGGGCAATTTAGCACGGCCAATTCACCTGACCTGCACATCTTTGGAGTGTGGGAGGAAACCGGAGCACCCGGAGGAAACCCACGCAGACACGGGGAGAATGTGCAAACTCCACACAGAGAGTCGCCTGAGGCAGGAATTGAACCCGGATCTCTGGCGCTGTGAGGCAGCAGTGCTAACCACTGTGCCACCGTGCCACCCACAATGTGGAGGATTCTGAGCCACAGCTGGGCTGTATTGTGGGATTGCACTGATTAAAGAACTGTCGTCACTTTTTGAATGACAATGTCTGCCTTGACTCCCAATACCTTTTCTTATAACCTTTATTATTTCCACACCATCCACTGTCTCAACATACCATTGATTTCTTACTTTGCACATGTTAGCACGAACTGGCACCTATGATGTGCGACCCATACTGTGGGGTCATTCCTCCAAACAAACTACTGCCTTCCCTCTCCTGCTCCCTTCATGAGTCTAGTGTCTCCTGAATCAGGTCACCTGTTGCATTGGGGTTTCTGATAATGGGTTGAGAACAAACCACAGCCTCCAACACATGGTCTCAGAAATTCAGCTCAACGACAGATTTGGATCAGTCTGACCCCACTTCAGTAAAAACAAGTCGAATTTTGAAAGCCCATCAGTTTTGGTTTTAATCACATTATCTCACGTGAAGATGTGACACAGATTTTCTGGAAATTCACTGCAATGTGATGTCCATATTTCAACATTTGAAGTGTCACTTCCTCAAAATAAAAAGCTTTAATCAGATTAAATTCTGTCCTAATACCCTCTGCCTGATTCAATGTTTTGTCTGATTATGCTCCTTGAGTTACCCGTTATACCATTAAAGGTGTTAATGTTCCTAATGTATCTACCCAAGAGGCAGATATGGACCAGACCAAGTAAGAATATGAAAGGTCAATTGGGGAACTGTACTCATTTTTATACTAATCTATGATCACCACTGCTAATTAATTTTCAACTTCAGATTTGTTTTTAGTTGAATTTAAACTCCAGTGGCTGCTGTGGAGGGATTTGAACCCATGTCACCAGAGGATTAATGTAGCTTCTGGATTCCTCAGCCACTGATATTAGCATTAAGCCAATGCTTCCCCAACTATCCCCCATTGTGACCCTCGCTGGGAGATTTGTGAACAGTCATGAACCCCCCACAGGTGGTGGTAGGAGAAGAGTAATCCTATTGGAGCTGGGAGAAAGGAGGTTGTGAAAGAGCCTTTGTTGACTCAGATCACAATAGCCCCAAAACTTCAACTCCTGGCCCCACTTTGAGTCTGACCCCCATTTTGTGAAGCCCTGACTGAAGGGCTTTAGTCTCCCTTTACATCAATTGCTGCTGTGGTATAGAGAAACCGCCATGTCAACTGACCAGATTAGCCTCATCTCCAAACACTGTTGATGCAGGGAAAGGAGAAATGTGAAACTATTGTGCCCTTGTTGGAACAGTGATATTGGGATGGTTTAGGTGGGAGTTTTGTGGCCCAGTGGGTGGGGCTGCTGCCTGAGAGCCAGATTCTCTGGGCTTGAGTCCCATTCCAGGAAGGAGAGTGTGTTCATAGAAAACAGGAACTGGAGTAGGCCATTCGGCCTTTTGAACTTGCCCCACCATTCAATATCATCCAACTCAGTGCCCCTGTTCCTGCTATCTCACCAAACTCTTTGATCCCTTTAACCCTAGCCAGCAGGTGGGACTAGATTGGGTTGGGATGTCTGGTCGGCATGGACAAATTGGACCGAAGGGTCTGTTTCCATGCTGTACGTCTCGATGACTCTATGATTCTAACAGCTTCTTGGAAACATTCAGTGTATTTGATCTCATCTGCTTTTTGTGGCAGAGAATTCTACAGGCTCCCCACTCTCTGGGTGAAGACATTATCCTCATCTCTGTCCTAAATGGCCAACCCCATATCCTTAGACAGCGACTCCCAGTTCTGGACTCCCCAGTCATCAGGAATATCCTTCCTGGGTTTACTTGATGTGAGGAGGAGAAACAGGTTGAGAATCAACTTACAAACATTTCCAGCAAATGCAGCAAGCAGTAACAGCAGGTGGGAGACCTGGTCATCCAACATGTATATAAAGCTACATATTGTCAAAGCACATTGCATTCCTGGGGAGGTGGGATAGTTGGCCAGTGTGAATCAAATTGGAATCAATATGGGATTCAATCCTCATTCCTTCTAGGGGCAGATTCAGGACCTGTCCCTGGTCTAGGTCAGGGTCAGTGCTGGGTCAGACCTGACCTCTGTCAATCTTCCTTCCCACCTCTCCGCTCCACCCTCTGGTCTGACCTATCACCATCACCCTCCCCACCTGCATTCACCTATCGTCTTCCCAGCCACCTTCCCCCCAGCCTTACCCTCTTATTTATCTCTCAGACACCTCCCCCCACCCCCCCGCCCCCCCCCCCCCCCCCCCCCACATTCCTGATGAAGGGCATATGCCCGAAATATTGACTCTCCTACCCCTCGGATGCTGCCTGACCTGCTGTGCGTTTCTAGCACCACATTGATCTGCAGTCCTCACTTCTTCCCAGACCTGTCCCTGCTAGAGATCACTGAGTGCTGGGTCAGATCTGCCTTTGGGTAAAGAACTGGGGGAGGGGAGATTCACCTGAGGGGGAGAGGCTTGATTCTTTAATTGAATGAGAGAAGTCTAAGACCTTAGACTCAGGCCATTCAGCCCATTGAGTGCTCTGCCTTTCCATTATGGCTGATATGTTTCTCAACCCCATTCTCCTGCCTTCTCCCCTTAACCCTTGGGCCCCTTATTAATCATGAACCTATCTATCTCTGTCTTAAAGACTCTCACTGACCTGGCCTCCACAGCCCTCTGCAATGAGTTCCACAGAGTCCCCATCCTCTGGCTGAAGTAACACCACTTCATCTCAGTTCTGAAGGGTCCGTGGCTCACTCTGAGTCCTGTCAGTCAGCATGACCCAGGTTACACCTTTGTCTGAAACCCCGTATAAATTTCAACTCGGAAACGAAACCTTAGGTTAGAGGATGATTTGTGATCAGGGAAGGGGAAAATCTGTGAGCAGGAAACCCGCTCCACAAAGCGGCTGGTCAGATGGAGCTTATTTTAATTGAAGTTTAAAAAGTGGAAACTTTTCGAGTTGATTTCTCCGGAGAATATTTTCAAAGAAGGCGTTAATCCGCGGGAGGAGGAAGGGAAGACCAGGGGCTGGGTCGTTCGGGAAAGTGAAACTTTGACAATCGGCTGCTGGACGGGGCTGTGAGGTGGAGTCAGTGCAGACAGACAGAGAGAGAGAGAGCGAGAACATAACTGAACTCCGGGAAACAGGGAGTCGAAGCAAGTTGATTCAGACATGCAGTCAGCTCGACTTGAACAACGAACAGAAGTTGCTGGAGAAACTCCGCAGGTGTGGAGAGAGAAAGCAGAGTTCTAAAGAAGGATTATTGAACTTGAAACGTTTGCTCTGTTTTTCTCTCTCTCTCCCTCCCGAAAGATGCTTGCACGGCTGCGGAGTTTCCGCAGCACTTTCTCTTTCGAGATGAGATCCTTTCCCCCCCTCCCCCGCCCCCAGCCCCGCCACCATCCACTTGTGTCCCTCCTTTCAGAGCTGGAGGGGGTTTGGAGGGAAGTTTGTTGCCCCCATCCCCAGGGTGTTCCCTGTGAGAGGGAGCTGCTCACTGACCTGATGAAGGGGACCAGAGGAGGCACATGCCGGCTCAGTACCGCGATCAGGAACGAGATGGCAAAGGCAGCACAGGACCAGATGACCAGAGCGACAGGCAGGCAGCAAGTCCCGATCTGAAACCACCACATCTGCGCCGATCTTCAGGCTGGAGCTCCGCACTGTTCAATGTCAGCACCAGGTTATAGACTGCTCCTTCCGGATCTCATGGTAGCTCACTGTTCAGGGAACTACACAAAAAAAAATGCCCCGGCCTGAAATGACCACAAACTCAATGGAGTCAGCTTGAAATGTCTGGAAAGAATGAGATTTAGCAACTTCCCTTTTCGCTTATCACGTGATGAACCATTTCAATCCTTTGCTGAACTTCTGGTAAAAGCGTGGGATCTGTGCCCGAGGGGGTGGGGATTAAGATGCAGCATCCCCCCCCCCCCCCCCAACCTCCGTCCCACAAAAACACCATAAAATTACCCCCTTCCCTAACCCAGTCTGCCCCTCTGACAGCACAACCCCCTCCAAACAGGTTCCGAGGTGTTTCTCTGGAAAGGGGGAGCAGGAGCCACTTTGTATTATTTTTCCTTTTTTGTTATGGGTTGCTTTCAGATTGAACGTTAATAGGGAAAATACTAACAGGCAAAAAAAAAACACAAAAGGACCAGGATGTAATTTCAAAAATCAAAGAACTAAGTAATTAAGGTTAGAGATGCCAGACCAGGTGAACGTGTTGTAGTATGTGAGCTGGTGGACCCTGAAATAACTTCAGAGGCTGGTATCCTGTCACCAAGCCACCCCCCCCCCCTTTATTTACACATGGAGAGTCCCTGACACTGATCCAGCTCCCTCAGAGTCAGCTCTCAGAGTGAACCGAACCCACGAGGAGGCACTTTGTAAAGTGGGGAGGGAGGAAGTCACATATCAAGAGGCAGAAGTTGAAAGGGATGCCCAAATGAAGCAAGGGTGAAGGGAGGAATGGCTCCTGTATCCAGTTAGTCTGCCCCTGGAAGTGTGGTGGGGACAGGTTCAACTGGGGCAGTCAAGGTGAGATGGGGAGAGGGGGGAGGTGGTTTTTGGACAGAAATTATGTTAAGGAACATAGGGCAGGACCAAAAGATATAGGAGCAGGAATGGGCCATTTGGCCCATCGAGACTGCTCCACTATTCAATCATAGCTGCTAGGTTTCTCAACCCCATTCTCCTGCCTTCTCCCTGTAATCCTTGACCCCCTTACTAATCAAGAAGCCCCTATCTATCTCTGCAGATTCACCACCCTTTGGCTGAAGAAATTCCTCCTCATCTCAGTTCTAAAGGGTGGTCCCTTCACTCTGAGGCTGCGCCCTCAGGTCCTAGTCTCTGCTAGTACAGTGGGAGATTGTATTGGAGAGTAGGAAAGGCAGGAGATTAGTGCTAGTGCAGACATAAAGGGCCGAATGGCCTCCTACTGCACCATAATTCTGTGAATAAGAAGCAACTGAACTGATTATGATGTGGCAGTTTGTGGGAGCTTGCTGTGCCTGGTTTCCTACATTGCAGCAGTGATAACATTTCAAACATACCTCATTGGCTGTAAAGGCCTTTGTAAAGTTCTCGGGTCAGGAAAGGCACTATAAGAATGTAAAACTTTCCAACTTATTGCCAGGTAGTAGGACAAGAATATATATTTTTTCGTCCAATAAATGAAGCTAAATAGACATTCAGGTTGTTTTAATATTCATTCACGGGACATGGGAGTTTCTGGCCAGGATGTATTGCCCATCCCTAGTTGCCCCTTGAGAAGGTGGGGGTGAGCTGCCTTCTTGAACTGCTGCAGTCCATGTGCCGCAGGTAGACCCACAATGCCCTTAGGGACAGAATTCCAGGATTGGCAATATATTTCCAAGTCAGGATGGTGAGTGGCTTGGAATGGAACTTGCAGGGGGTGGTGTTCCCATGTATTTGCTGCCCTTATCCTGCTAAATGAAAGTGGTTTCAGGTTTGGAAGGTTCTGTCTGAGGATTGTTGGTGAATTTCTGCAGTGCATCTTGTAGATGGTACACACTGCTGCTACTGAGTGTTGGTGCTGGAGGGAGGGGATGTTTGTGGATGTGGTGCCAATCAAGTGGTCTGCTTTGTCCTGGATGGTGTCAAACTTCTTGAGTGTTGTTGGAGCTGCATCCATCCAGGCAAGTGGGGAGTATTCCATCACACCTCTGGCTTATGCCTTGTAGAGGGTAGACAGGTTTTTGGAAGTCAGAAAGTGAGTTTCTTGCACAGCCTCTGACCTGGTTTTGTAGTTGCTATATTTATGCTGTGAGTCCAGTTGAGGTTTTGGTCAATGGGAACTTCCAGGATGTTGACAATGTGGGGGTGGGGGGGTGTCCAGTGATGGTAACATCATTCAATGTCAAGGGATGGTGGTTAGATTGTCTCTTATTGGCGATGGCCATAGCCTGGCGTTTGTGTGGCACAAATGCTACTTGGCACTTTTCAGCTGAAGCCTGGATATTGTCCAGGTCTTGTTGCATTTGGACATAGGCTATTAGATTACTTACAGTGTGGAAACAGGCCCTTCGGCCCAACTAGTCCACACCGCCCCGCCGAAGCGCAACCCACCCGTACCCCTACATTTACTCCTTACCTAACACTACGGGCAATTTAGCATGGCCAATTCACCTGACCTGCACATCTTTGGACTGTGGGAGGAAACCGGAGCACCCGGAGGAAACCACGCAGACACGGGGAGGACGTGCAAACTCCACACAGTTAGTCACCTGAGGCGGGAATTGAAGCCATATCTCTGGCGCTGTGAGGCAGCAGTGCTAACCACTGTGCCACCGTGCCGCCCATTAGTAAGATTTGAACAATAGTAAGATTTGAACAATATCCAAACTCTTGTCTTTCTTGGGTCAACACCAGACTTTGAGCTAACATATCAGTGGTCTAATAATAATTTCCTTAAAATCATAGTTTTCAGTGAACACACTCCCCACTGCTCTAACCCCTCACCCTGGACCCCTGCCCCCAACACCCTTTCTCTGGACAACCTTTGAACAACACCAAAGCAACAAAGATGGTGGCAAACTTTGAACACAACTGGAATGTACCACAAGAAGAAACAGCAGAGCTGGGAGGAGGGGCATGATGGATGATCACCCTAGTCTGATCTGTTACCAGGGACACTCCATGGGGAAAGTGAGGACTGCAGATGCTGGAGATCAGAGCTGAAAAATGTGTTGCTGGAAAAGCGCAGCAGGTCAGGCAGCATCCAAGGAGCAGGAGAATCAACGTTTCGGGCATAAGCCCTTCTTCAGGAATGAGGAAGGTATGCCAAGCAGGCTAAAATAAAAGGTAGGGAGGAGGGACTTGGGGAAGGGGCGTTGGGAATGCGATTAAGGTGAGGGTGAAGGAGGTTAAGGTGAGGGTGATAGGCCGTAGAGGGGGTGGGGCAGAGAGATCGGGAAGAAGATTGCAGGTCAAGAAGGCGGTGCTGAGTCCGAGGGTTGGGACTGAGATAAGGTGGGGGGAGGGGAAATGAGGAAGCTGGAGAAATCTGCATTCATCCTGTGTAGTTGGAGGGTTCCTAGGCTTTGGGGCTTTAGAAAACCCGTCCGTGATCATTCCTGGCCCCACATGACTTTACGTGTTATCTCTTAGCGATCACCAGTTGGCTGGTGGTGGAGTATGTGAAGAAGTTGGTGCAGTTCCAAGTAAAAGCATTCAGTGAAGGGGTGGGGCCAGGGACAAACACAGTTAGATTTTCAGGAATTACCTAGTGCCAGCAGTCATAGAACACAGAACAGTACAGCACAAGAACAGGCCCTTCGGCCTATTGTGCCAAACATGACTCCAAATTAAACTAATCCCTTCTACCTGTCCTTGGTCCATATCCCTCCATTTCTTACATATTCATGTGCATATCTAAAAGCCCCTTAAATACCCCTATTGTACCTGCCTCCAACATCACACCTGACATCATCCCGACCACTTTCTATGTAAAAAACTTGCCCCTCACATCTCCTTTGAACTTTGACCCTCTCACCTTAAATACATGCCCCCTAGTATTAGGTATTTCTCTGGGGAAAAGGTTCTGACCATCAACCCTACCTACGCATCTCATGATTTTATAAAGTTCATCAAGTCTCCCCTCAGCCTCAGCCGCTCCAGAGAAAACAACCTGAGTTGTTCTAGTCTCTCCTTACAGCTTATACCCTTTAATCCAGGCAGCATCTTGTAAACCTCTTCTGCACCCTCCCCAAAGCCTCCCCATTCTTCCTATAATGTGGTGACCAGAATTGAACACAATACTCTAAGTGCAGCCTAACCAAAGTCTTATAAAGCTGTAACATGGCATCCTGACTCTTGTACTCAGTTCCTTGACCAATAAAGGCAAGCGTGCTATATGCCTTCTTTACCACCCTACCTACTTGTGTGGCCACTTTCAGGGAGCTATGGACTTGAACCCCAAGATCCCTCTGTACATCAATGCTGTTCAGGGCCCTGCCATTAACTGTATACTTTTCTTTAGCATTTGCTCTTCCAAAGTGCAGCACCTCACACTTACCCAAATTAAATTCCATCTGCCATTTCTCCACCCATATCTGCAGCTGATCTATATCCCGTTGTATCCTTTGACAACCTTCAACACTATCCACAACTCCACCGATCTTTGTATCATCTGCAAGCTTACTAACCCACCCATCCACATCTTCATCCAAGTCACTTATATATATCACAAATAGCAGAGGTCCCAGTACGGATCCCTGTGTAACACCACTAGTCACAGACCTCCAGCCTGAAAAACACCCTTCCACCACTACCCTCTGCCTTCTATGGGCAAATCAACTCTGAATCCAAATGGCCAAGTCATTGTGAATCCCATGCATCTTTTTCTTTTGGATGAGCCTACTGTGACTGCCTTTGTCGAAAGCCTTACTAACTCCATGTAGACAACATCCACTGCTCTACTGTCTTCGATCACCTTTGTCACCTCCTCGAAAAATTCAATCAAGTTAGTAAGACATGACCTCCCCTGTGCAAAGCCACGCTGACTGTCCCTAATTAGGCCATGCTTTTCCAAATGCATATAAATCCTATCCCTAAGAATTCTCTCCAATATCTTCCAACCATTGATGTAAAACTCACCAGTCTATAATTTCCTGGATTATCCCTATTTCCCTTCTTGAACAGAGGAACTTGCCACTCCTCTAGCATTTCTCCAGTGTTTAGTGAGGATACAAACATCTTGGTCAAGGCCCCAGCAATCTCCTCTCTTGCCTCTCTCAATAACCTGGGGTCGATAACATTGGGCCCTGGGGACTTACCCACTTGAATAATCTATGTGCATTCGTAAGCAATATTTTGTTAGTTTATTAAGTTAGTTAAGAAGGAGCAATTTAGATATGATTAATTAGACAAAGAAATGAAATATATGATCTGTGACCAATAGAATGCTTCACTGATCTCAACTGGTTCAGCCATGATCTCATTGAATGGGCAGAATATGTCTGAGGGGCCAAATGGCCTGCTCCCACTCCTAATTTGTTTGGAAATGTTCACTCTGTTTCCCTGTCTAATGTTGAGCATTTTCAAAGACTTTGATTGTGAGAAAAATATTTTCCTCATTTCTGTCTTAAATGTCTGACCCCTTTCTTTCAAAACTGTGACCCCTAGGGTTGAATCTTCCCAGGTCCTGGATGATGTGGTGTTAGTGTGAACTTGAGGGAAATCAGATGAGATGTCAAATGAGGTCCTCCTCTCAACATCGAGACCAAAATGGCAACATTTTGTAACCCAGTGCTGAACATCGAGGTGAGATTCTTGCGAGTGAGCAGTGAGAGTTCCATGAACGAGGATTATCGCTAATTATCAGCCTCATTCCTATATCATCTTGCCTCATTTATGTGCAAGCTCTCAATCTCTGCTGAATAAAATCGAGACACCAAGAATTCCTGATATGAAAGTCTGGGATTTTCCTGGTGACTCCAGGTCATGGCCTGTTCCTTCAGGCCTGCATCTTGGATATCCAGTGCCAACATCTCAGGGCACACTCTGTGGGCAGTGACCACATGCAATCAATGTTCCTGGACGTTGACATTTGCCTCATGCCATTTGGGAGGCAATGGCCTAGTGGTATTGTCAGTACAGTAATAATCCAGACACCCAGATAATGTTCTGAGGATCCAGGTTCAACTCCTGCAGTGACAGATGGTGGAATTTGATGAATTCAATTAAAAAAATCTGGAATTAAAGATCTACTGATGACCATGAAGAGATTGTCGATAAAACCCATCTGGTTCAGTAATGACCTTTAGGGAAGGAAACTGCTGTCCTTTTGTCTGGCAGCTCAGTGCTTAGCATTGCTGCCTCACAGCGTCAGGGACCTGGGTTCAATTCTAGCCTCGGATGACTGTTTGTGTGGAATTTGCATGTTCTCCCTGTGTCTGTGTGGGTTTCTTCCCAAAGTCCAAAGATATGCAGGTTAGGTGGATTGGCTATGCTAAATTGCCCATAATGTTCAGGGATGTGTAGGTAAGGTGCATTAGTCAGGAGTAAATGTATAGTAATAGGGGAATGGGTCTGGATGGGTTACTCTTTGGTGGGTTGGTGGGGACTGGTTGGGCCAAAGGGCCTGTTTCCACACTTTAGGGATTCTATGAAAATTCCAGACCCACAGCTTCTTAGCCATCCACTGGACAATAAGTGTTGGCCTCACAGCGATGCCCTCATCCTGTGTGTGAATATAAAGAAATTTGGTCGACTCACGACTGAAATTGTCTAGCAAACCACTCAGCTGTATCAGTCCCTACTTGGAACAGGCAGCAATGTCCACATCCCACAAGTGAATTAAACAATATACCCTCTCTGCACCCTCCTGGCTCATCTCCAAAACACAGACAGTGTGCTTCTGCACAGATTGGCTGCACTCACTCACTGGCACCTCTCATTACAAAGCTGCTGTATGTCAGGGACAGGAGCCCAACTCACGGATTGACAACATCCCTCCCTAGCCTTGTCTTTTTTCACTTTGACCAGCCACAACAGAGTTTAAAGGCTCACAGCACTGCAGTCTCTGTTCGACACAGACTGATAGCCAGGCAGTTTGTAAACTGTTATGAGCAGTCATCAGTCAAGGGGTAGGCACTTTATGGCACGGCATTGTCCTATCACAACATCACATTTATAACGGTCACCACAGCCGACACATCAAACACCGTCCATCTGCATTAACGGAATGGGCAGAGGTCCTCAGTCATTGCTCGGAGCCTGTGGCACAGTCACTCAAGAATGCTGTCTGATATCAGTCAATGGGACTGTCACTGAGCTGCTCAGGACAGTCCAGGTCAATATCTTCCCCTCACAGGGAGTGAGGAGCTGAATGCTGAGCACCTCACCACCCATCTTAACTCTTCCTGCACTACTGTGGGTCATTATCATTTGGAATGAGACAACCACCGTGAAGGAGGCTGGTACTGAGTGTGATAAAAATGGCTGGCCCAGCTGCTAGTGCTGGTGCAGGTCAGGGTAAGGTGGTCACTCAAAAGGCAGGGGATGTACAGCCTTTAACTAACTTTAAGGCAGAGGGAGATAGATACTTGATGATTAAGGGGATGAAAGATTATTGAGAGATATTCTGGAGTGTAGAGTTGAGGTTAAAATCAGATTAACCGTGATCTCATTTTTAAATGGCAGAACAGGGTGAAAGGGCTGATTGGCCTAAACTTGTTGCTTGTTCAAATGTTTGGAACTGAGTGAATAGGCATTGCAGAGAGCAGGAAAGGTTAGTCATGTGAGGGGTTTGGAGAAGGTGAGAGGGAGCGAGGGAAGATGCTGCATTCAACAATAAGGGTGGTACAGCATGAGTCATAGTGGGACGTGGATGCAGGTGAAAATACAGAATGAGTGAAGCCGAGAGACGATAGCAAAGCAGAGAAGCTTGTTGACCTTCATCTGGCATTCCTTCAGGTGGCTGAGACCACTGACCCAAGGTAGCAGACTCATTCCAGACTGCCGGGGTCTGGTGAGGTGTCCTCCTTCCCTGGTCTGACCTCTGCAACACCCCCATTGAGCAGGACCTCCAGATCCTTGCCCAGAAATTGGGAGGCTGATCCCCCAATCTGCCATGTCCAGGGCAAAGGTCACGAACCATGCAGGGCAGTTCCAGAATGCCAGTGCTGCTGACAACAACTCCCAGGATATCTGGGCAGGGGGCAGTACTTCAGCCAGTGCCAACTGGGAGAATCAGGCTAGAATCGGACAAGCAGTACAGAAGGGGGTGAGATCTAGATAGTGAGGCAGTTTCAGGATGAGAAAACTTGTTAGGCCTCATAGAATTAAACCTTCACAAAACTGGACAAAAATGACACTTGGCCAATTTCTGGAAAGATTTTTAGGCGCCAGTTCTGGATTCTCTCACAGAAGGAAACATCTACAACTTGTGTTTTGAGCCAAACATGAATCCTTTTTTAGAACTGTTAAGAAAATTAGGGTGAGATTTAATTGAGAATTTTCAAAATGATTCTGAGGAAGTAAGTAAAGAGAAATTGCTTTCTCTGGCAGGAGAGTCAGTAACCAAAGGAAACAAATTTAAGATAATTGGCTGAAGTAACCAATGGTGATGAGGAGAATTTCCATTTGCCCTCAGTAACTTGTTGTGATAAGGCCCTGGACGGTGTTTCTATAGTAACATACAAAAGGCAATTGGATAAATACTTCAAGGGGAAAGATTTTCAGGATTAAAGGAAAGACTGCAGTAACTAATTAATTGGTTAATATTTTTCCAGGGGCTGACAAATGCCAAGTGATCTGCAGTTTTAATATTAAAATTGCGTTGGTTAAAAATACAAAGGCGAAACATACTGCAGAATTTTAGGGTTTGAGCTGGGTGAGTTGGAGAGCTCGTCCAAAGAGCCAGCACAGCCACAATGGGTTGATTGGCCTCATTAGTAACAAGAAACTATTTGTTTTGGTTAGTTCATCTCAGGCAGAATGACAGGATAGTGAATGAGATTGGTTCAGAATGTAAATTCACCTGAGTTTCGTTGAGAGAAAACAGTGCAAGAGTGATGGAGACAGAGTGAGATTAGCAGCCAGGTTTACAAATCACTTGTCATCTTGAGGTTCAGATTTCCTAAACCTACAACAAGAAGATTTCTACAGCACTTTTAAATACCAAAGATGGCATAGTGGCTCAGTGGTTAGCACTGCTGTCTCATAGCACCAGGGACCTGGGTTTGATTCCAGCCTCGGGCAAATGTCTGTGTGGAGTTTGCACATTCTCCCGGTGTCTGTGTGGGTTCCCTCAGGGTGCTCCGGTTTCCTCCCACAATCTAAAGATGTGCAGGATGGGTGAATTGGCCAAGCTCAATGGCCCATAGTGTTCAGGGAATATGTATGTTAGGTGCATTAATCAGGGGGAAATGTATAGCAATAGGGGTAGGGTATTGGGTCTTGGTGGGATACCCTTCGGAGGGTTGGTGTGGGCTTGTTGGGCCGAAGGGCCTGTTTCCACATCGTAGGAATTCTAATTCTAAATATAGGCATCAGGACCAAGAGCAGACAGTTCAGCACTTCAAACCCACTTCTTCATTCAAGAAGATCACAACTGATCACACTGTGCGGTCAACACAGCGTCCTGCTAACCCTGATCATTATGGGAGCCCTTGTCAGTCAAGAAGCCACCTACCTCTGCATTAAAGACATCAATGATTTAGCCTAGTCCTCTGCAGTCTGGCAAAGAGAGTGCCAGAGAGATCAAATTTCTTCTCATCTCTGGCTTAAATGGAATTCACCTTATTTTGAAAATGCATCCCCCAGTTCTAGAGTCTCCACCAAAGGTAGACAATCTTTCAGCATCCACCTTGTACAGTCCTCCCAGGACTGGATATGTCTCTTAGCACTTGGTCTTTTAAACCTAATGGGTACAGGACCAGACATATTCATCCTTTCCTCCTAAGATAATCCCTCGTCCTTGGAATGAGTTGAATGAATCTTCTTGGAATTGCTTCAAACAGTTTATATCCTTCTTTAAATAAGGAGACTGAAACTGCATGCAGTGCTGCAGCTATGGTCTCCTCAATGCCCTGTGGAAGCACAGCAAAACATCCCTGCTTTTCGATTCCATTTCCCCTGCAAGAAACAACCACATCCCATTTGCCTTCCTGATTAATTGCTACTAATGTTTTAGAGGAGACCTCTACATCGGGGAGGCAGGACGCAGAACATTTCAGAGAACATCATCGGGACACGTACTAAACAACCCCACCAGCCCCATGGTCAAACACTTCAACTCCCCTCCCACTCCGCCAAGGACATGCAGGTCCTGGGCCTCTTCCACTTCCAAATCCTAGCCACCCGATGCCTGGAGGAAGAACGCCTCATCTTCCACCTTGGGACCCTCCAACCACACGGCATCAATGCCGATTTCACCAGTTTCCTCATCTCCCCTCCCCCCACCTTATGCTACATCCAACCCTCCCATTGACAGCACCACCCATTGACCTGTCCTACCTGTCTATTTTTCTTCTGACCTCTCCGCTCCACCCTCTGCTCCGACTTATCACCATCACCATCCACTTCCATCTACCTATTGCATTTCCAGCTACCTTCCCCCATCCCCAACCCCCTCCCATTTATCTCTTAGCTTCCTTGCTTCCCACCCACCCACTCCACATTCCTGATGAAGAGCTAATGCTCGAAACGTCGACTCTCCAGCTCCTTGGATGCTGCCCGACTTGCTGTGCTTTTCCAGCAGCACACTTTTTGACTCTGATCTCCAGCATCTGCAGCTCTCACTTTCTTCTCGAAGAAACAACCATATTCCACTTGCCTTCTTGATTATTCACTGCATCTTTGAATTAATGTTTTGTGATTCATGTACGAGAACACCCAACCCCCTCCCCAAGTTCTGTACACTCTCTCCATATGAAAGATTCGCTGACTTTCTCTTTATCCTGCCAAAGTCGACAAGTTCACATTCCCCCACATTATACCCTATCTGCCAAATTCTGCGTGCTCTATTAACCCATCAATATCCCTTTGTACCCTCCTATTGCCCTCTTCAAACCTACTTTCTGACATATTTTTCTCTCTTTAGTGAGTTCAGAATTTACACGTTCAGTTGATTTATCCAAATCATTTGTAGAAGTTGTAAACAGCTGAGGCTCCAGCCTTGACCTGTGCAATGTACCACTAGTTACTTCTTGCCAACACAAAAATAACCAATGTATCCCCACACTCTGTTTCTTATTACACAATTGTTATTCCTTGCACCATGAGCTCTATTCCTGTGCAGTAGTCAGAAAATCTTGTGACATCTTGTGAAATGCTGTCTGGAAATCTAAGGGCAGTACACCCATTGGTTCCCCTTTGTCCACATCAATTGTTCCTTCCTCAAAGATCTTCATTAATTGGGTCAAATGTGATTTCTCTTTCATAAAACTGTGCCGGCTTTGCCTGATGGCCTCGATGCTTCCTAAAGGTCCACTATTCCCTATGGTCTGTAGTTTCCTCATTTCTGTCTCCCGTCTTTCTTAAGTGAAGGAATCATATTTGAATGAAGCAAGGGTGATGTGAGAAAAAAAAACACCTTTTCTCACTCAGCGAGGTAGTTAGGGTCTGGAATACACTGCCTGGAAATGTGGGGGAGGCAGGTTCATCTGGGGGATTTAAGAGGGTATTAGATGGTTATTTTCTTGCAAATGGTCTGCAGGGATATGGGGAAAAGGCAAGAGATTGGCACTAGATAATAGAATCAGGCTAAATAATAGAGCTGGTGCAGGGATGATGGATTGGATGGCCTCCTTGTGCAACAAAATCATTATGTGATTGTGTGATAATTGTTATTATGCAGTACCAAGGGACCTTTCCAGAATCTAGGAAGTTTTAGAAAATTAAAATTAATGGATCTACAATCGTGGAGCAGCCACTGCTTTTAAGACACGAGGATGAAGTTCATCAGAATCTCGGAACTTGTCCGATCTTAGGACAAATTGTTTTTCAGGAGCCTTTCCTTGTGGTTGTAATTATTTTGTGATCTTCCCTTCCTTTTTATTTCTTAATTCACAATTACATTGAAAACAGGAGCAGGAGTAGGCCATTCAGTCCTTCGAGCCTGCTACACCATTCAATGTAGTCGTGGCTGGTCATCCAACTCGATCTCCTGTTGCTGCTTTCTCCCCCATACCCTATGATCCCTTTAACCCCAAGAACTATATCTAACTCCTTCTCGAAAATATTCAATGTTTTGCCCTCAGCTGCTGTCTGTGACAGAGAACTCCATAGACTCCCACTCCCTGGGTGAAGACATTATCCTAATCTCAGTGTTAAGGGCCTGGTCATGGAGGAGACAAGGGCAATGGAGCATCCACTAGTGAGTCACATGTTTTTTTGTTACTTCCACTAAGTTTCAGCAAAAGTGCATTCTAGCTCCAGTGCTTTCAAATTTGTCCCCTTTTCAAGTGATTGACAAATCGGCTCAGCAAGATTTGATTTACCTTCACAAATAAGAGGAACAATAGAATAGTTCGTGAAATAACTCCACAGAGGCCGGTATCCCATCACCAAGTCACTCTTTATTTATACATGGAGAGTCTTTGACACTGATTCAGCTTCCTAGGAGCCAGCTCTCAGAGTGAACAGAACCTCTGACACTCCTGGTTGTATCTGTCAACCAGCCCCAACCAAGGAACTCATATTCTATGAGGTCCACCTGGCTGACCTCGAACAATCACTGCAGTTAGCATTTTCCGAAACTTAAAACTTTAAAACGTCATTAAATCAATGACCTGAATTTTGTTGTTTATTTGCCAAGTCTAAACTTTGTTGGAGTGAAATTTACTCAATTTGACACCTCTGCCATTCCATCCAGTCTTCATCACAAGTTCACTCAGTATATCCTGTGAATGAGCAATTTTTCTCTTCACCTCTAGAGCTCTGAAAAGGTCTGTATTGTTTCAGTATTGTATACTTTTAGAAAAATGTTTTAAATTAGATTTGGGCATTTGACCTCGTTAGTACAAAATATTTAAAGAATACAGTGCTACAGTGACAATCTTCGAATGGCATTCTATCAACTTCCAACTCATTGTTATTCTAAATCACAACAACTCATGGCAGTAAATAATTCTCTTTGTCTTCTGTCCTTTCAGCTTGAGGACAGGGTCAGTAACTTAAACTCAAGGTCGCCCAAAACTCTAGGGGTGGGGGGTTGCTGCTTGCAAGCTAATATGCAAGAAAGTATTGGAGTCAAAAAGTGTTGTGCTGGAAAAGCACAGCTGGTCATGTGTCTGGGAGATGTTCACGCACCAATCAACCCCACCACCCTGTGGCTAAACACTTCAACTCTCCTTCCCATTCTGCCAAGGACATGCAAGTCCTGGGCCTTCTCTGCCGCCAAATCCTAGCCACCTGACGCCTGGAGGAAGAACGCTTCATCTTCCACCTTGGGACCCTCCAACCACATGGCATCAATGTCGATTTCACCAGTTTCCTGATCTCCCTTCCCCCACCTTATCTCAGATCCAACCCTCCAGCTTGGCACCATCCTCTTGAAATGTCTAACCTGTCTATCTTCCTTCCTACCTATCCGCTCTACCCTCCACTCTGACCTATCACCATCACCCCCCACCTTCATCTACCTATTACCTTCCCAGCTACCTTACTCCAAGCTCCCCTCCCTCCTATTTACCTCTCAGTCCCCCCCCTTGCACACCCACC
Source organism: Chiloscyllium punctatum (assembly GCF_047496795.1). Taxonomy (NCBI): domain Eukaryota; kingdom Metazoa; phylum Chordata; class Chondrichthyes; order Orectolobiformes; family Hemiscylliidae; genus Chiloscyllium; species Chiloscyllium punctatum. Next base: position 31,256,616 of record NC_092770.1, on the reverse strand, counting down.
CCCTTCCCCACATTCTTGATGAAGGGCTTATGCCTGAAACGTCAACTCTGCTGCTCCTCAGATGCTGCTTAAATGGCTGTGCTTTTCCAGCACCACACATTTTGACTGCTCTACAGTCCTCACATTCTCCAAGAAATTATTGGAGATGAGGAGAACTCTTTGATGTGGCTAGTTGTTGCTGCGATCTAGAACATTCTGCCTGAAAGGGCTGTGGAAGCAGATTCAGTAATGACTTTTGAAAGGGAATCGCCCAAATGCTTGAAAAGCAAATCTTTTCAGGGTCACATAGGAAGAGTTTGGGGGATGGGAAGATGGGACTAACTGGAAGGTCTTCCCAAGAGCAGGGACAGACTGGATGGTCAGAATGGCTTCTTTCTGTACTGTCTCAGTAGTCAATGACTTAAGGAAACTGAATAACTGGCCAATGACTGAAACTTCTCTAAAATCCCCATGCACTCTCAAATTCTGTCAAAAACTATTTGTTTGCTTCTAAGCTTGAGCCAGGTTTGCTGACTCTGTAACCTGTGACAATCTTCCCACTGTATTGAAACATTTTGCGGAGTTCTTCGTTAGATCCAAGTGTCAGCAGAAATGTCACTATCAGTTTCTGGGTAGCAAAAGCAATTACAGCAAATGTTCAAAAATAATTCAGCACAAAGTACCACATCCCCTTTGTTCCTTCTCTGGTCTTTCCCAATCCTAGCACATTGCAGCCAAGCTTGTGATGTGCAAGTGGTCTGATTGAGCACTTGGACACCATTTAGTGAGCACTCGGACATCACAAGTTGTTCCACAGCAGTGAAATGACACAGATTGAAACACTATTGGGTTCACTTTTTAAATGGACCCAAATTGACCTCAGTTTAACACATTTATCAAAACTGCAAATATCATTATTCTAAATCATTTGTAGGAATATTCCATAATCAGGATATCAAATGGAATGAGGACTTCATTATCCAATTGTAAGAAAAAGCTAAAACTGTTGGTCATTTATAATGGACTTAGAGTGATAGTGTCATTCAGCATAGAAACAGACCCTTCAGTTCAACTCATCCAAGCTGACCAGATATCTCTATCTGACCCAGTCCCCATTTGCCAGACTCCTCTAAACCCAACCTATTCATATACCTATTCAGATGCCTTTTTTGTTAGATTACTTACAGTGCAGAAACAGGCCCTTCGGCCCAACAAGTAAACACCGACCTGCCGAAGCATTCCCCTACCTTTACCCCTTCACCTAACACTACAGGCAATTTAGCATGGACAATTCACCTAACCTGCACATTTTTGGACTGTGGGAGGAAACTGGAGCACCCGGAGGAAACCCATGCAGACTCGGGGAGAATGTGCAAACTCCACACAGTTAGTCGCCTGAGGCGGGAATTGAACCTGGGTCTCTGGCGCTGTGAGGCAGCAGTGCTAACCACTGTGCCACCGTGCCACCCACATGCTGTCATTGTACCAGCCTCCACCACTTCCTCGGGCAGCTCAGTCCATACACGTCCGAAGCTCCAGGGAAAACAGCCCCAGCTTGTTCAGCCTCTCCCTATAGCTCAGATCCTCTAACCCTCGCTACATCCTTGCAAATCTTTTCTGAACCCTTTCAAGTTTCACAACATCCTGTAGTTCACTAGTTCCTGTCCCCAGAGTTCACTGAGACGATCCTTTTGTCTTCCTGCTGCTCCTTGATTTTCTGTCCCCAGGCAACTTCACTTGCAGGATGCACAGGGTGACCGGCTTCTGCTTCTCAGCAGCAATGGCAGAGCAAGACGATTTCGGTGGGATCCATACTGAGAGGGATGGCAGCAGCTTCAGTGAAGTGACATGGTGTTTCTCCTGGTGGTGCCTGTATGATGGGCGGGAAGTGAGACTCTTGTCAGCAATGGCATAGCAGCAGTGAATGAAGAACAAGGATGGACTATCATTTACATACATCATTAAAATTTTGTTTTTAAGTTATTCAAAATGGTGCTGGAGTGTGGCGACATTTGAAGTTTTTCACTGTACTTCTTTCTTAAATTCAATTCAATACAATTCATGTTATAAAGTCTCTGACTGCTGGTCAAAAAAAAACACAGCTTAAAGCAGCTGTTGAGAGTAACTAAATTGTCTTTCTTCATGTTTGAAGTGATTTTTACTGTAGAGAAAGGAGACACGTCCTCCTCTTTCAGGGATTTGACAACTTCCTGCAAACATTCACACCCACAAGCTGTACAGCTACCTAGCAGCCAATCATATAGTTGTTGGCAGGCAGAAGGTCTTTGACATCCAAAACTGGTCACCATACCACAGACCCATCAGCTACTTGTTACTAGCTGAAACTCCATTCAAAGCTACCTGTTAACTCCAGCCTGTCTGCAGTCACCTCCTGCACTGCTTGAACAAGCAGCTATGTAAACAACACTTACAATGAGAGTCTTTAAAGCATGCCACAATCTTTCAACAATCCTTGGTTTCTAAAACAGTCCTTTTCCCATCTCAGTTCACCATACAAAATGTAGAAAAATGAAATACACCATTGGTTTCTTCTTTTCCTTGTTCTCTTATGGGTGCTAATATTATTGAAAAGGTAATAATTGATGTATGTGTACCTAGCCTTTAAGAGGGTTTACTTTTAATGATTCCATGTGCTGTCTATATCGAATGTTGTGATTCTGCTTGGCACTTAGTCGGCTGTTGGCCTGTCAGCTACAAACATGCTGTCATGTTTGCTTCAAAATTTGTAATGTGTTTTACAGTTTTAAATAAACTAAACCAAAGAATTAATCAATGCATGATGAGAAATTGATTTTTAGATAATCATCATTGCAAAGACAGGTGGCAGTTCAGAAGATCGGACAGAATGAGTCCTTGAAGTGTTTGATCAATCTTGATAGTATTGGGCCAGGCTCAATGGGCTGAATGGCCTCCTCCTGTTCCTATGTAAAAAACAGCAAAGAATGACAAAAACATTAATAAGCAAGAAAACATTAGCGTATGAGAGAAAACTAACCAGTAATATAAAAACATAATAATAAGAGTTTTTGTCCATAAAACTTAAAAACAGAAGAGTTAACAAGATGAGCATTGATCCCATAGAAAGCAAAACTAGAAAATTATTTATAGAATATAAAGAGATGGTAGATGAATTGAACAGCTATTTTCCATCAGTCTTTACTGGAAAGGAACATCCCATAAACCAGGAGGTCAGAGGGAAGGAGAAACTCATGAAAATCACAGTCACCGGAGAAGTGATTCTGAGTAACTTGTTGGAGCTCCAGGAGAACAAGTGCTTAGATCCTGATGGAGTTCCTCACCCTGGGTTCTTAAAAGAAGTGACTAGTAAGATAGTTGATACATTGTTTTAATTTCCCATTAACGCCAGCCCTTAATTTGAGGAAGTCCCATTAGATTGTAAGACAGCGAATGTAACTCCTCCAAAAAGGGAGACAGAAAGCAGGAAACTACAGGCCTGATCACTTAGTATCTGTAGGGAAAATGTTAGAATCTATTATTCATGAAGTTATAGCAGGGCATTTGGATAGTTCATGTAATCAGTCTGAGTCAACATGGTTTTGTGAAAGGGAAATCATGTCTGACTAATCTATTGGAATTCTTTGAGGAGGTAACACATGTTGTGATTAAAGGGAATTGGTGGATATACTGTACTTAGATCAATAAAATGTCATATCAAAGATTATTATGGTAAATAAATGCTCACAGTCTAGGGCTAGCATATAGGTATGGTTAGGCGTCTGGCTGGCTACCAGGAAGCAGACAGTAAATGTAAACAGGCCTTTTTCAGGTTGCTAAAATGTATCAAGGTGTGTCACAGGGATTGGTGCTGGGACCTTAACAGTTTATAGTTTATATAAATGACTTGGGCAGAGATTTGGAAGCTATGGTTACCAAACTTGCTGACACACAAAAAAGAAGGGAACATAAGTTGTGAAGAGGACACAGAAGAGGCTACAAAAAGATATAGATAGGTTAAGTGAGTGGGCAGTTACATGTGCAGAATCAATAGTATCGGAATGCAAGGACAAGCAATCTGCCTGGATTTCACACATGTTCCACATTGCAGACACAGATGGACCAGCAATTTTAGGTCTACCAGCATACTGTGAACTAACACTAGATACAATCCGTGAAATTAGTCTGACGTCAAAGAGACAACAGAAATTGCAGCAGACTGAACATTTATAGTATAGTTGGGCATGACAGTAATTATGTCATAAATATTTATAATGGACATATCGATTGTGACATGTTAGTGTAACTTCACTTTCACGTTATTATCCATACAGAACATTTCCTAAAAAAGTTCATTTCAGTTACTATACTCACTCGTTCATAATTAAGCATGTATAAATATAAAACTAAGGAAACAGAAGTTAATCTATATAACAGAAACATAATTTTCTTTAAAGTATGTATTAAAACTATTCCAGTGTAGTTAAAATAATTAGTTAATGAGTCCCACCCTGAGTGCAACTCCTGCTCTACACATTAGCTTCTATTGTGAATGCAGCAAAAAGAGATATTCTGAAGGTAGGAGATCCTAACAGAAACATGGAATCCCTTCGCGTGGAAACAGACCATTCAGCCCATCAAATCCACATTGACCCTCCAAAAAGCATTCCACCCAAATCCACCCAGAAAGAAGGAGCCCCTAACCCAGCTGCTTCCACATCGATTTGACCTGATAACCAACATCCTGGAAATGTGACTACAAGAAATTTCACAGCTTACAAGAATCTTCAATTTTACAAGCCTTTCACTTCAACTTTAAAGCATTGGCTTCATCTGAAAAACTATGGGTGTGCCACAAAAGAGGCTAAGATAATTACAAGCTCTTACAATATTATACCTTTACCTCTATCTAATCTTCATAGAAACAAAGAATGTAAGAGCAGGAGTAGGCCATTTAGCCCTTCCAGCCTGCTCCACCATTCTATATGATAATGGCTGATCATGCTCTCTTAGTATTTCATTCCCACCCTCTCTCTATACCCCTTGATCCCTTTAGCCACAAGGGCCATGCCCAGCTCCCTCTTGAATGTATCTAATGAACTGGCCTCAACAGCTTCCTGTCGGGGAGAGTTCCACAGATTTCAACTCTCTGAGTGAAGAAATTCTTCCTCATCTCAGTCCTGAATAGCTTACCTCTTATTCACAGACTGTTACCTCTAGTTCTGCACTTCTCCAAAATTGAGAACATTCTTCCCACTTCCAGCCCATCCAGTCCCATCAGGATTTTATATGTTTCTATGAGATTCCCCCCTCATTCTTCTAAATTCCAGTGAATACAGGCCCAGGTAATCCAATATTTTCTCATTTATCAGTCCTGCCATCCCAGGAATCAGTCTGATGAACCTTTACTGGCCTCCCTCAAAAGCAAGAATGTCCTTCCTCAGAATAGGAGACCAAAACTGCACACAGTACTCAAGATGTGGACTCACCAAGGTCCTGTATAACTACAGCAAGACATCCTTACTCTGATACTCAAATCCTCTTGCTATGAAGGCCAGCATGTCATTAGCTTTCCTCACTGCCTGCCGTACCTGCATGCTAACCTTCAGCAACTGTTCCACCATGACACTCAGGTGTCACTGCACCTCAACTTTTCCTAAGCTGCCACCATTCAGATAATAATCTGCTTTCCTGTTTTTATGACCAAAGTGAATAACCTCGCATTTATCTACATTATGTTGCATTTGCCAACAATTGGCCTGCTCAGCCACTCTGTCCAAGTCACCCTGTAGCCTCTTAGCATCTTCCTCACAGCACACCCTGCCACCCATGTCACCTGTACATTTGGAGATATTGCATTCAGTTCCCTCGTCCAAATCATTAATGTATATTGTGAACAGCTGGGGTCCCAGCACTGAACCCTGTGGCACTCCACTCATCACTACCTGTCACTCTGAAAAGAACCCGTTTATTCTAACTCTCAGTTTCCTGTCTGCCAACCAGTTCTCCATCCATGTCAATACATTACATCCGATACCATGAGCTGTAATTTTGCTTACTATTCTCTTCTGTGGAACCTTGTCAAAAGCCTTTTGAAAGTCAAGATACACAACATCTACTGATTCTCGACTGTTCACATCCTCAAAAAATTCCGGAAGATTTGTCAAGCATGATTTCCTTTTTGTGAATCCATGCTGACAGTTCTGTGACCACTTTCCATCCTTAATGATTTTCCCACCACTGTTGTCAGGCTAACCAGACTATAATTCCTCATTATCCCTCTCCCTGGACTGGAGTTACATTAGCTACCCTCTAGTCCATTAGAACTCTTCTAGAGTCTGTAGAATGCTGTAAAATGATCATCAATGTATCCGCTATTTCCAGGGCCTCTTCCTTAAGTACTCGGGGATGCAGAGCATCAGGCCCTGGGGCCTTATTGGGTTTTAATCCCATCAATTTTCCCAATACCATTTCCTGACTAATGAGGATTTCCTTCAGTTCCTCCGTCATTTTTGACCCTGTGCTCCCAAGCATTTCCACAAGGTTATTTGTGTGCTCCTTAGTGAAGACAGATCCAAAGTATTTGTTCAACTGGCTCTGCCATCGCCCTATTATCCATTGTGAATTCACTTGATTCTAACTGTAAGGGACTTACATTTGTCTTCACCAGTCTTTTTCTCTCCACATATCTATTGAAGCTTTTGCAGTTAGTTTTTATGTTTTTTGCAAGGTTATTTTCATATTCTATTTTCCTTTTTCAAATTAAACCCTTTGTCCTCCTCTGCTGAATGTTAAATTTCTCCCAGTCCTCAGGTTTGCTGCTTTTTCTGGGCAATTTATATGCCTCCTCTTCGGCTTTAACACTGTCCCTGATTTCCTTTGTTAGCCATGGTTGAGCCACTTTCCCAGTTTTACTCTTATGCCAGACAGGGATGTACAATTATTGACATTCATTCACCTGCTTTTAGAATGTCTGTCATCCCTTAAGTATCCATTGTCAGCTTATCCTGGCCAATGCACGCCTCATAGCATCAAAGTTAGCTTTCTTTAAGTTCAGGACCCTAGTTTCAGATTTAATTGTGTCACTCTCCATCTTAATGAACAATTCCAGCATATTATGGTTACTGTTCCCCAAAAGATCTCCTACCACAATGTTGCTAATTAATCCTCTCTCATTACACAATACCCAGCCTAGGATGGCCTGCTCTCTAGTTGGTTCCTTGACATATTGGTTGAGGAAACCATCCCTTATACATTCCAGGAAATTCTCCTCCATCACATTGTTAGCAGTTTGGTTAGTCCAATTAATATGTCGATTGAAGTCACCAGCTGTACCCTTACTGCATGCATCTCTAATTTCCTGTTTGATGCAGTCCCCAACATCACAACTGCTGTGTGATGGTCTGTACTCAACTCCCACTAACATCTTTTTTCCATTTGGAGTTCTGCAGCTGCATCCATTCAGATTCTACATCATCCAGGCTAATGTCCTCCCTGACTACTGTATTAATTCCCCTCCTTATCCAGCAATGCTACCCCACCTCCCTTTCCTTTCAGTCTGTCTTTCCAGAAAATTGAATAACCCAGGATGTTGAATTCCCATCACTGGTCAACCTGGATCTAGGTGTCTATGATCTCAATTACATCATATCCATTAATAATTGTCTGCAGTTAATTCATCCACCTGATTACAAATGCTCTTCACATTGAGACAAAAAACCTTCACATGTGACCCTTTCTGATTTCTGTCTTTGGTTTCTCTGCCTTCCACATTCACTTTTCCCTTTACTATCCTTTGCTACTGACACCACATTATTTCCCTCAAACTTCCTGCATTGGTCCCCATCCCCCTGCCATATTAGTTTAAACCCTCCCTAACAGCAAGAGCAAACATTTCCCCCCAGGATGTTGGTTCCAGCCCTGCCCAGGTGCAGACATCTGGTTTGTACTGGTCCCACCTCCCCCAGAACCGGTTCCAATGTCCCAGGTGTTTGAATCCCTCCCTCATTCTCCATCCTTCATGATTTAGAGTGTTGGACTGGGGAGTACAAAATTAAAGATCACACAACACCAAGTTATATCCCAAAAGGTTTACTTAGAAGCACTAGCTTTTGGAGCACTGCTCCTTCATTGGATGGTTGTAAAGTATAAAATTGTAAAACACAGAATTTATAGCAAAAGTTTACAGTATGATGTAACTGAAGTTATATATTGAAAAGGACCTGGATTGTTTGGCGCCATGTTGGTCCAGATAATGCATTGAAGGTGTGAGGTGTCCTTGTGTGAGGCTGTCTGTGCCCCAATGTTCAGACTGATTCTAATCTAAAAATGGGATTTACAGAATCTTACATGGATTCATGCAGGTTTTGAGCAAAATAAAATGCAATTCTGCAAGTACAAATTCTCCTCACAAACTTATAGGTGTGTGTGTATGTAGGTACGTGTGTGCGGGGGTGTATGAGTGTCCGTGAGAGAATGTGTGTATCTGTAAGTGTGTGAGTGAGTGTAACGGGGCATAAGTCTGTGAGAGGGTGTGTGTGTGTGTGTGAGTTTGGGAATATATGTGTGAGCATACAAGAGAGAGCTTGTGTATGAGAGAGAGTCTGTAGGATTGTTTGTGTGTCTTAAGGAGCGTGTGGGTCTGTAGGAGTGTGTGTGTGTGTCGATGTGTGTGTGTGTGTGTGTGTATAGTGCAGTCACCTGTAGTGTGACATGAACCCAAGGTCCCGTTTGAGGCCATCCCCATGGGTACCAAACTTGGCTATCGGCCTCTGCTCGGCCACTTTGCGTTGTTGCCTGCCCCGAAGTCCACCTTGGAGGATGGCCACCCGAAGGTCCGAGGTCAAATGTCCCAGACCACTGAAGGGTTTTCTGACTGGGAGGGAACACTCTTGTCTGTTGATTGTTGTGCAGTGTCTATTCAGCCGTTGCCATAGCCTCTGCTCAGTCTTGCCAGTGTACCGTGCCTCAGGGCATCCTTGCCTGCAGCGTATGAGATAGACAACGTCAGCCGAGTCACACGAGTACCTGCCACCTACATGTGGGAGGTGTCCCTACGTGTACCACAGGGCACCTCACACCTTCAATGCATTATCTGGGCCGACATGGCACCTATTGTTAAAGTTCACTTGAGAATGTAACTTTAAAAAAAGAACTTAAACCAACATGGTTATTTCAAAAGATGAGAGACTTAACAAACATCACACTGTATACTTTAGCTACAAATTCTGTATCCTACGATCTTACAAACCACAACCACCTGATGAATGAGCAATACTCCAAAAGCTAGTGCTTCCAAATAAACCTGTTCAACTATAACCTGGTGTTGTGTGATTTTTAGCTTTGTCCATCCTTCAGCTATTCCCAAACTGGCTAGCACATGGCACTGGTAGCAAACCTGAGATTATTACCTTCAAAGTCCTATTCTTTAGTTTAACTCTAACTCCTTACATTCAGCTTGTAAGATATTGTTGGTGCTGTGTGCATCATGACAGCTGTTGGCTGTTCACCATTCTCCCTCCAGAAATGTCCTGCAGCCGCTCTGAGACATCCTTGACCTTTGCACCAGGGGAGACAACATATCATCCTGGACTCTCATATGGAGCCACAGAAATGCCTAACTCTTCCCCTTCTAATTGAATCACCTATCACTATAGCTCTGGCTACTCTTTCCTGCCCTCTGGTGCCATGAACCTGGCTACTGCTGCCTTCCCCTGGTGAGCCACCTCCCCCAAAAGTATCCAAAATGGTTATACCTGTTTTGGAAGGAGATGACCACAACGAACCCCGCACTGCCTTCCTACTCTTCCTCTGTCTGTTGGTCACCCATTCCCTATTTTCTTCAGTAATATTTATCTGCGGTGTGACCAACTTACTGAACATGCCATCCACAATTCCCTCAGCCTCGCAGATGCTCCAAAGTGAATCCAGCTGCACCCCCACAGCAGTCAAGCGGTCAGACAGAAGCTGCAGCTTGGACACACATCCTGCACGTGAAGGAGTCAGGGACATCGGAACGGTCCCTGAATTCCCACATCTCACAGGGAAAGCATGACATGGGTCTGTGATCTCCTGCCATGACTTAACAATAGCAAAGCAAAGAGAGAAGAAAAACTACTCCCCAGTCATTCACTTACCTGCTGGCTGTGACTGCACACGTAAACCTCCTTTTAATTCTCCTTTGCCCTCATGCCTTCAGCAGCTGCAGTAGTTCGCTTCTCCTTTGACTCCCTTACCTCACTGATTAGATTAGATTACTTACAGTGTGGAAACAGGCCCTTTGGCCCAGACCCATTCCCCTACATTTACCCCTTCACCTAACACTATGGGCAATTTAGCATGGCCAATTCACCTAATCTGCACATTTTTGGATTGTGGGAAGAAACTGGAGCACCTGGAGGAAACTCAGGGGAGAATGTGCAAACTCCGCACAGAGAGTTGCCTGAGGCGGGAATTGAACCTGGGTCTCTGACGCTGCGAGGCAGCAGTGCTAACCACTGTGCCACTGTGCTGCCCATTGCTGATTGCCCTCCTCACCAAAGTCTTCACTTCAGCCTACACTTAGATACATTAGGGACATTTGAGCAAATCTTGGATAGGCACATGCATGATAGCAAAATTATGGGTATGTAGATTAGTTTGATCTTAAGAGTAGGATAAAAGGTCAGCACAACATCGAGGGCTGAAGGGCCAGTACTGTTCTATGTTCAGTTTCCAGCAGCACTCCCACCACAAAGCTGCCATTCTCAAAATGTTCGCTCCAAAAATGGCCACTCTGCTATAGCTTGCCTTCCTTTTCTTTCGCTCTTGGGCAGTAACTGAGGTGACTCCTCCCATAAACCTTCTCAGCAGCGCCCTCTGTTCATCTTTGGGAAGTTAGTGAATGAAACATTGCGTTATCTTTGGGAAAAATGGTTGAGAAGAAGTAGTCATGTGTTTTACTTTAAAGCTCACTGCTGGAATTATTTAATTGCTATCCTAACTCTAGGTAAGAAGAAAGTGAGGACTGCAGATGCTGGAGATCAGAGTCAAGAGTGTAGTGCTGGAAAAGCACAGCAGGTCAGGCAGCATCCGAGGAGCAGGAGTTGAAGGGCTTATGCCTGAAACATCAATTCTCCTGCTCCTTGGATGCTGCCTGACCTTCTGTGCTTTTCCAGCACCACACTCTCCACTCTAGTTAAGCTACGATGTGGAGATGAAGACTTCACCTGATGAAGCAGCAGTGCTCTGAAGGCTTGTGATTTCAAATAAACCTGTTGCACTATAACCCGGGGTCGTGTGACTTAGGTAAAATAGCCATAATCTCAAACGAATTAGAGAGAGATGACAGGTCGTGAGGTTAACCTGAAGGCCCCTAGGCCTTAGGAAAGGTTGAGAAAGTGGGATCGTCATAGTAACCTCAGCTGGCACAGGAATGGAACCTGTGTCATTAGCCTCACTTTGCATTCATAGTAGCAAACCAAAACTCCACTAACATTGAAAGTAGGAAAGTGCACACACGCACACATACTTATCAAGCATAGTAAAAGGGAACACATAAATGCTTTCTGTGACATTACCATCAGAATTTGGAAATAGTCAACATTAAATGTTATGCAGAAGCTTTAGTGGAAAGTGAACAGAATTCTAATAGTTCACATAAATCCAAACAGAAGCAGAATATTACAGTATTATAAAGGTCTGTTGAGCCCTTTATGCAGTATGTTTGTTTGAAAATTCCTACTGCTGATTTCCTCATTTTAACATCTGTCTGGATATAAACCCATTCTCCAACTCATTCACAATATGTTGTAATATCCCATTGAGGCAGATTCCACTCTCCAACTCGCTTCCTCGAGCCTTTAATATTTCATTCAGACTAACCCCACTCTGTTGGTCGCCTCCTTAAACTTTAAAATTCTTTTCAAGTTAATTTCCCAATTCTATTTTTCAATAATTTGTGAATTCTGCAACAATTTGAGTCAGATGATTCCAAGTTCTCAATCTCCTCTGTGTGGAGAACACTTCATTTGTATGGTCATCTTGATATATAAATCACTGACTGCAATTTATTCTCCTGGCATTTATAGTTTGCAAAGCCATAATTACCTGAATAGTGAATGTCAGACCTGCTTGTCAGATCATGTACCATTACATTCTCCTTCAATGACTCAATTTGAAATGTGGAACATGTCTGCCTTGTGGAAAGGATATTGTGACACTAAGATGTTTATTCCACTACTTTGCAGTCATTTTGATTTGAACAAGTAAATTGGATTCCAGATTCTTTAAACTAGTCATAGAGTTGTACATCACAGAAACAGATCCTTCAGTCTGTTATCCAAACTGACCAGGTATCTCAAATTAATCTAGTCCCATTTGCCAGCATTTGGCCCATATCCCTCTAAGCCCTTCCTATTCATATACCCATCCAGAAGCCTTTTAAATGCTGTAATTGTACCAGCCTCCACCACTTCCTCTGGCAGCTCATTCCATACACACACCACTCTCTGCGTGAAAAAGTTACCCCTTAGGTCATTTTTAAATCTTACCCCTCTCATCCTAAACCTATGCCCTATAGTTTTGAACTATCCCATTGTAGGAAAAGGACCTTGTCTATTTACCCTATCCATGCCCCTCATGATTTTATAAATCTCTATAAGGTCACCCCCCTCAGCCTCTGACACTCCAGGGAAAACAGCCCCAGCCTATTCAGCCTCTCCCTGTAGCACAAACCCTCCAACCCTAGCAACATCCTTGTAAATCCTTATTGAACCCTTTCAAGTTTCACAACATCTTTCCTATAGCAGGGAGATCAGAATTGCACACAATATTCCAAAAGTGGCCTAACCAATGTCCTGTACAGCCACAATATGACCTCTCAACTTCTATACTCCTGACCAATAAAGGCAAGCCTTCTTCACTATCCTGCCTACCTGCAATTCTACTTTCAAGGAGCTATGAACCTGCACTCCAAGGTCTCTTTGTTCAGTAACACTCCCTAGGACCTTACCATTAAGTGTATAAGTTCTGCTCTGATGTGCCTTTCCAAAATGCAGCACCTCACATTTATCTAAATTAAATTCCATCTGCCACTCCTCAGCCCATTGGCCCATCTGATCAAGATCTCATTGTACTCAAGAGATAACCTTCTTCACTGTCCACTACACCTACAATTTTGGTGTCATCTGCAAATTTATTAACCACACCTTGTATGTTCACATACAAATTGTTTATAGAAATGATGAAAGGCAGTGGGCCCAGCACCATTGTTAAAAATATATTTTTTTTATTTGTGATTCTTCCATGGAATGGTAAGATCAGCATTTGTTATCTATATTCATAATTACATAAATTCATAATTTAAACTGAGTGGCTATCAGGGTCATTTCAAGGACATTTACGAACTAACAATATTGCTGTGGGTCTGGGTTACAGGTAGACCAGACTAGGCGAGAACAGATTTCATTTCTTGAAGGACAACAGTGAATCAGATGAGATCTTAATGATAGGTGATGATAGATTCTTGGTCACCATCACTAAGACCAGCTATCAACTCCAGATTTGATAAATTGAGCTGAATTTAAGTTCCAGTACACACTGTGGTAGGATTTGAATCCCTGTTCCCAGAGCATTAATCTGGGCTGCTGGTCCAACACGTTTACCAGAATGCCATCATCTTCCCCACTTATTCTACTTATGCTTTTCATCCTTGATGTTAAATGGCATTTATCATCACTGATTCCTCAGCATCAGTTTCCTGGGTATTACTAATATCCAGAAACTAAACTGAACTAGTCATAGAAATAAATTCCACACGGGGACTCTGCAGCGTTTTGGACTCAGTATCGAGTTTAATAATTTTAGGGCTTGAGTTCTCCCATGTCCTTATCCCAACTCCCCCACACTCCAGGCCTTGTTATCACATACAACAAAAACAGAGATTGCTGGAAAAGCTCGGCAGGTCTGGCAGCATCTGTGAGAGAAATCAAGTTGAGCGTTTTGAGTTGAGTGACCCTTCCTTAGAATTGATGGTAGCTAGGATATTGTTGGTTTATATCAACAGCTATTCACACTCCTAACCAGATTGTTATCCACTCCTTTGTCTGACAACAGTTCTTCTCTCTCTTTGGGCTCTATTTCTACCTTTCGCTTACTCCTTACAACCTCCCCCTACTGGTATATGGAATCACCATTACCTGTGCAAGTTCCCCTCCAATTATGTTTCATTGTATTCAGTCATGAGTATTAATAGAGGAGTCATTCTGCTCCCTCGCAAGAGTCCTGTGGTACATTGCTTGTGTCCCTACCTCTTAGACAGAAGGTCCATGTGCAGGTCTCACCTGTCCTGGTGTGTGACATACGCATCTAAACAGTTTGCTTAGCAATAAGGAGCTGACCAATTTGAGGATCTTGTGGCTCAGTATCTCTAATGTCTCTGTGTCAACACCTGAAAAATGAGCAGCGCTCCGAAAGCTAGTGCTTCCAACTAAACCTGTTGGACTATAACCTGGTGTTGTATGATTTTTAATTTTGTACACCCCAGTCCAACACCGGCACTTCCAAATCATGACATTAATTAAAGCATGCCTTTTTTATGAACACACTGAAATTGCGGCTGTTGAATTTGGAAGCGCATGTTTGAAATGTGCACCTGTGTAAATAAAAACTCGTAAATGTGGAAAAAAAGACTCCAATTCTATCCGTTTGTTTAGAACAGAATAACCCTGAACTAGAACTATATCACTGTTTCTTTATCATCACTGGGTCAAAGTTTGGGAACTCCTGCCTGAACAGGATTGTGAGTGTACTTACAACAAAGGGACGATAGCAGTTTAAGAAGGCAGTTCACCACCTTCTCAAGGGCAAGTTAGTGGTGGGTGATAAATGCTGGCTGTGTTAGCAATGACCATTAATAACTAACTAAAATAAAATTGCCATCTGTGCATTGTGTTTATTCATGAAGAACACAGTAGGTTGACAATATTTAAAGGCAAAGTTTTTCTGATGTCTGCAGCCAGTCAATGTGCTCAAGGATCTGCAAATCATGTTGCCTTTCTCCTTCAAACTTTGCCTTGGCTCATAATGCACACAGGCTGCTGAATGCATGCCAGTGGATTATGGCATGTTGCCAGGTACCTGAAATAAAAATTATACTGGTACCAAAAGTAGGAAAAAAACCTTGCAGCCACTTGACAAGAGAACCAAACGTGCAGACTGTTTGACTGAAATATTTGCACAGATGTTTTACGTGATACACGTAGCCTCTGGTGTCACAAACCACGGAATAATTTAGCAAAAAAAGAGTCCATTCATCCCTTCGCTCCTGTCCTGGCTCATTTAGAGAACTGTCAATTTGGACACCTCCCCAGACTTTCTCCATTGGTCCTCTAATTCATGCCCCAATAGTTATTTATCAAATTTCCTTTTGGAAGTTATTATCAGAGCTACTCTCAATTGCTCCTTCATTCAATGCTTTCCAGATTACAATAATGCACTGCATAAAGAAGCTTCCCATCTGAAGCTCAGCATTATTTTTTGCAAAGTGCAAATGAGTTTGATGCAGTGATCCCCAATCTGAGGCCAAATGAGCCTTCTCACTGTTTCTATCCAAACTCACCACACAAATTGACGTTTGAGCTGTCATGGTCAGAATCATATCCAATTTCCGCCCCTTCTTATTACCTGCCACTCCCAGAGCAACTCACTACTCAATGCCAATCATGGAATTGATCAGCAGCACTGGCACCGGTGCCATCTTTAAAAGGCCAGTGTGCAACTGGACAAGCAACAAGAGTCTGGAGATATCCTGCATGGTTCCTGGTGATTTTCCTGGATATAGCGGATGGGGAGAAATTCTCACCCTACTTTGAGAACAGGCTCCTGCTGGATGGGGTGATGCATAGGTAGGACTTCCTCTTCACCCAAAGAGCAGCAGTGGAGGCTCCCACACCGACGTTTGCCAGCCTGCCCTGAGGTTTCCATCTGGGTCAGTGCAGTCTCCACCATCTGGAGGAACGCCCAGCCCCCTGCAGGAAGTAAGTCAATGTCCTTTGCCACTTGCCCAAGAAGATTGAAAGCATCAAGTTCCTAGAAGTGGCGATCACCAACAATCTGTCCTGGACCTCACATGTTGTATTTCCTATCTTTCCTGTAGACCTTATAGCCTGGGATATTTGGTTACCAGTCCTGATGTTCTATGCAGCTGTATCTCTATCATGGTTACAACGTTGAACTCACTGAGGTAAATTTGTGGCAGCAGCTCAATTAATTTGCTTCTTATACTCCGTGTGTTTGTCTAAACTACATTTATTTGTACCTGTGCACAGCTAACCTATCCTCCTGCTTTATTGTTTTACATAGAAACATAGAAAATAGAAGCAGGAGTAGGTCACTCTGCCCTTTGAGCCTACTCCGCCATTCAATATGATTATGGGTGATCGTCCAACTCAGTCTCCTGTTCCCAATTTTGCCCCATTCCTTTTTGATCACTTTATATCTAACTCCTTCTCAAAAACATTCAATCTTTCAGCCTCGACTACTTTCTGTAATAGAGAATTCAACAGGCTCTCCACTCTTTGGGTGAAGACATTTCTCCTCGTCTCAGTCCTCAATGGTCTTCCTTGTATCCTTAGATTATGATCCTTAGACTGTCCTGTTGTTGGGAAAATCCTTCCTGTGTTTACTCGACATTTTAGGGTCATAGAGTCATAGAGATATACAGCATGGAAACAGACCCTTCGGTCCAACCCGTCCATGACAACCAGATATCCCAACCCAATCTAGTCCCACCTACCAGCATCCGGCCCATATCCCTCCAAACCCTTCCTATTCATATACCCATCCAAATGCCTCTTAAATGTTGCAATTGTACCAGCCACCACCACTTCCTCTGCCAGCTCATTCCATACACGTACCACCATCTGCGTGAAAACGTTGCCCCTTAGGTCTCTTTTATATTTTTCCCCTCTCACCCTAAACCTATGCCCTCTGGTTCTGGACTCCCTACCCCAGGGAAAAGACTGTCTATTTATCCTGTCCATGCCCCTCATAATTCTATAAACCTCTATAAGGTCACCCCTCAGCCTCCGATGCTCCAGGGAAAACAGCCCCAGCCTGTTCGGCCTCTCCCTATAGCTCAAATCCTCCAACCCTGCAACATCCTTGTAAATCTTTTCTGAACCCTCTCAAGTTTCACAACATCTTTCTGATAGGAAGGAGACCAGAATTGCATGCAATGTTCCAACAGTGGCCTAACCAATGTCCTGTACAGCCGCAACATGACCACCCAACTCCTGTACTCAATACTCTGACCAATAAAGGAAAGCATACCAAACGCCTTCATCTACCTGCGACTCCACTTTCAAGGAGCTATGAACCTGCACTTCAAAGTCTCTTTGTTCAGCAACACTCCCTCGGACCTTACCATTAAGTGTATAAGTACTTATGCATTTCTTCTTTTTATCTCTCTTGGTTTATTTATTGCACTTTTTAGTTTATCCTTTATCTTTTATGCTGAATGCATGATTTCACTTCTTGAAGATCTGACCCAGGATTATTCAGTAGATAGATTTCGTACACAATTGCAGCCACCACTATTACAGGGAATCATAGCTGCACTCCCTCAAATGTCACACTGCAGGCTGGACTGCTGTCACATGTACTACATCTGCTCATTAGTATGCTCCTTCTTACATGGTATCATGATAAACCCCACGGAACATATTTGAAGAAGAGGCGAGGTGTTCTCCTTGATGCCCTGGGTAATATTTCTTTCTTAACCAATATCACTAAAAAACAAAATATCTGATCGTTAAGTATTGTTGTTTGTAGCAATTTGCTGTGTGCTAATTTATTGTTATACTTCACAATTTCTGTGTGGCTCTGAGGTGCTTTGGATTGTCCTGAAATCATGAAATGTGGTGTAAAAACGAAAGTATTTTCTACCATGAACCCATTGTTTGAAAGTTTCTCCTTCTCCCTCTTCTTTCTTCCCTGTTTGTGAAACCATTCTAAAAACCAGCTTTATTCAGCACGTGTGCAGCCATAACACAATAGATTATAAGATATAGGAGCAGAGTTAGACCACTGCCCCTCATCCTGCTCAATCCTGTTGATCCAGTTTCTCCTGCATGTAGGACATTGCAAAATTTTTTATGGTGTGAAAGGCACATTACAATATTATTACTGGAAGAACCTTGAGATGTCCTCATCTGTACAATAAATAACATCCCCACGTTGATAACAAATGTTGTTTTTAAGAGGGCACAATGTTTGAAAGTACAAGATGGCACAGTAATAGATCTGCCTTCAATGGCACCCCAAACTGCCTTTAATACTGAACAAGAACTGAAGCTGGTGGTTTAGAGGTACTGTCACTGAACTAGGGTCTGGAACTTGGGTTTGAATCCCATCATGGCAGATGCTAATATTTGAATTCAATAAGAAATATGTGGAATTAAAAATCTCATGGTAACCATGCATTTACTGCTGATTGGTTTAAAACCTCATCTGGTTCATTGATCCCCTTTAGGCAGGGAAATTTGCTCTTCTTAACTGGTCTGGCTTACATTAGACTCCAGACTCACAGCAATGGACTCTCTACTGCCCTCTGAAATGACCTGGTAAGCCACTCAATTCAAGGGCAATTATAAATGGGCAACAAATGGGCAATATGGCGGCGGTGGAGTCAGGTTCGGCCAGATGGTACCTGGCAGCATTGGTGACATCTGCAATGGCAAAATTCAGAGAGGACTCATAGTGGCAAGGGCATCAGTGAAGATGAGATGGCACAGAAGAGTAGCAACTTTCATTCCAACAGCAGCAACATGGCGAACCTTCTCATGCCTGTTCACCAGGCCCATGGCCCATGACGGAGGACTTAACAAGAAGGACTGTAAAGATGGACACTTTTTCTTTTTTTCATTTACTTTTCTGCCTTTATATTCTATGTTTTGGCTTATTTTTCAGGGTTTTAAGATGGTGCCAGTGACACTATACAAAGCTTTTCACCATATCACACCACATCACAATAAATAAATAAATCAAATCAAATGTTGGCCCACATTCCTTGAAATTAAAAAAACTTTGAAAAATAGAGCCACAGAGTCATGGAGATGTACAGCACAAAATAGACCTTTCGGTCCAACTTGTCCATGCCAACCAGACTAAATTAATCGAGTCCCATTTGCCAGCACTTGGTTCCTAATCTCTCTAAACCCTTCCTATTCATATATTCTCCAGATGTCTATTAAATGTTGTAATTGTACCAGTCTCCACCACTTCCTCTGACAGCTCATTCCATACACACACCACCCTTTGCATGAAAACGTTGCCCCTCAGGTCCCTTTTAAATCTTTCCCCTGTCACCCTAAACCTACGCCCTCTAGTTCTGAATTCCCCCACCAGCCCAAGGGAAAATACCTTGTCTATTTACCCTATTCATGCCCCTCATGATTTTATAAACCTCTATAAGGTCATAGGACAAAACATTTTGATTTTAAGAACAAGGGATACCATAGACCTGTATACAGTACAGTAAAAATACGGCAGTACTGAGCAACAAATCTGAGTTTCAATTAAGTTCAATGGGTAACACAGAATGCTACTAAGACGAGGTCTTTTAGACCCACAACCATGTTGTTATTTTGTGATGGATTTGAATCTTTGCTTCATCGAACTGCTTTGGTTCTGTACCCCTCAAGACTCCGAGTGAACAAATATCTGACAAAACCAGTTTTGACATTTTTAGCTGATCCTCAACCTCAAAAGGATTTGAGTGGAGGGAGTCTCAGATTTCTACTGCCTTTGGTGTGAGGAAGTGTTCCTTGGCATCACCCTTAAAATCTCAAATTTTAAGGTTTGGTTGTCTTGTTCTTGTTCTCAACATCAAAGAAAATAATTTCTCTTTTTCTCTGTACCCTGTCAACTCCATTAATTATCTTCAGCAGCTCAATAAGATTGTTGGTTAGTCTTCTATATTCAAAGGAATACAATCTACTCTTCATAAACGGTCCTCATAATTTCATCTCAAATTTTATTCCGTTGAATCTTCACTGCACCTCCCATTGTCCTTCCATGGTGTAATGTCCAGAACCAGGCATGGGGTCTAACCAGGCGCTGTCTAACTGGGCCACTATCCTCAGAACTGAGGCACAGGTTGCTGTCAATTGGCTCCATTAGCTGGGTCACACTCAAGACTATCGAAAGAAGCTTTCCACTCCGAGCTCTGACAAAGCAAACTGTTACCGGCAGGACAGAAGAAATGCTTCAAGGATGACTTCAAAACATTCCCTGATAAAAAAAAACGAAATATGTCCACTGACTCTTGGAAATCTCTGCCCAGACCTAGAGAAGAAGGAGGTAAAAACAATGACTGCAGATGCTGGAAACCAGAGTCTACATTAGAGTGGTGCTGGAAAAGCACAGCAGTTCGGGCAGCATCCGAGGAGCAGTAAAATCAGGATCCTGGAAGGTGTCGCGATCTTGAATATCTCTGATTGTCTCGGGTGGAGGCAGTGTGCAAACCGCAGAAGAATTGTGTGAAAATCTGAGCTTACCTTGCATTGACTCCTCAAACACCACCTTCCCCACCAGCAACAGGCAGTATGGACCCAGCTTCAGACAGCTTAATCACCAGAGAACTCTCGACTCTGGAGTGGAAAACAGTTGTACTCAGTCCAAAAGCCAGTCTACGAAAAAGTGTAGGTGTCAGTTCACTGGCAGCCCTTTGTAATCACCTAAATCCAAGAAAGTGACGTCCATATCCTTGTGCTTAGCTACACTGAATTGCTATAAAGGCCAACATTTTATTAAGGGTGGCACACTGTCTCAGCGGTTAAACTGCTGCCTCAGGGTGCCAGGGACCCGGGCTCGATTCCACTCTTGGTTGGTGTGCAGTTTGCACATTTTCCCAGAGTCTTGGCAGGTTTCTGTGGGGTGCTCTGGTTTCCTCTCACAGTCCAAAGATGTGCAGGTTTGGTGGATTGGCCCTGCTAAATTGCCCATAGTGTCCAGATATGTACAGGCTAGATTGGTTAGCCATGGGGAATACAGGGTGGGTCTGAGTGGAACGGGAATGCTCTTCAGACCATTGGTGTAGACTCGACTAAATGGTCTTCTTCCACACTGTAGGGATTCTATGATTAGCTTTCAAGTTACTTCTTGACAGTCCATCTGTTTTAATTCTGCTCACGTACAATTTTTTTAACAATCATCATGAAGTCCAATGACAACATTAGAACACAGTGTCAGAGAGCCACAGAGTTTTACAGCAAGGAAAACAGCTCTTCATCCTGTCTGCATCTGTCATCAAATAACCATTTAATGTCTCCTCAGTTTCCAGCACTTGGCCCGTTGCCTTAGATGCTGTGATGCTTTGAGGCCTGTTCTACCCTTTCAGGCAGTGAGTTTACTGATACCTACAACGTTCAGGGTGAAAAAACGTTTTCCTCAAATCCTCTCTAAACCCCCTGCCTCTCACTTTAAAACTGTGTCCCCTGGTTACTGACACATCTCCAGTTAGGGGGGACAGTTTCACTCTATCCACCTTGTCTATGTCCCTCTGAACTTTGTACAATTCAAGAGATCCATACTCAGCCTTCCCACTAGATGTGAAATTCCTGGTATCTGCTCCCACATTATTTTGGCAATGTCTCCTACACACTTAAGGAGAAGTAAAAATGGTGACTATTTCTGAAATTCTCTTCTCACTCTCCTGTGATAACATATTTGACACTCTAACCACCCACCCAGTTTAGAACATCCAGTTCTAGCACAATAGAAGAGCTATTTTATTATTGGTTGAGACATCAAAAGAAAAGGTGACCTTCCTCACTGGCTACCTCCAACTGAGAGATGTAAACAGACTAGTACACATTGTACCCAGCGACACACCCAGAATCACTCAAAGGCCATTATTCTGCAGAGCTGTTGTGGTATGCCAAAATTTTTTTTGAGCTTTGAACGATTTAGTCTACTTGTTCACAAAATTGGCCACTGGATAATGGAATAAGATCCTTACGAGAGTCAATAGTGCATGGACAGAATCTGTGAAAGGAATATTGAAATTCCCATTTGAAAATTAAGTGATCCTGGAGGACTGTGGAAAGGTAAATAATTTAAAAAGGAATCTATGTGGAGAGGCAGGTGAACGTGGAAAACTATGGCATGGTTGCTAAGAAGGTTCGTGTCAGGGACAGTCTGAACATCTAAGAAGTGCTAATTGGTTAGCTGCAATGTATATTTAGAAATATGAAGTCATGCAAAACTTAGAATTTACTGAGAAAATAAATAAATCTGCATAGACACAAGCCAAACAGGTTGTGTTGAATTTTGAATACAGCTGCCTTCTGAAAGCACATGTCAATCAGGAATGGGATCTCGGGCTCATCCTGGATACATCCCTCAACCCATCACATGAGATATTCCAGGCTCCATGCTGATGTAGATTTGAGTGCAACGAATGCTAGAAAATCAGCTGGGTTTAGTACGTAAACCTTGATTGGAGTTTACAACATCTATTATACCAGGCAACACAGCAGATCTGGGAAAGCAGCCAGGAAATGAGTACACTACAGGCCAATAAGTAGCTGATGACAAAGTAAAGCAAATAGGATGTTAGGCTCTACAGATAATGGTGCTATAGTAGCAGAAGATCCTAGGACAGGTGTCTGACTAGAGGCAGAATAGAATAGAAGATTAATTTATTGCACTTATATGTTTACAAAATATACTGACCGTTCTTGTGCAACCCTGAGTTATAGAAAAATCGTGCTTTAGAAACAGCACTTAAAGCATTGGCAATGTAATTGCATCATAGCCAACATGTTTTAAAAGTTTGCTCTTTAGAAACAACATCTCCAAACCATCAATCGCAGTACAGTGAATCTGCGTTGGCAAAATGCATATTATAGCACAACGACCTGTACAGTGAAAAGTATGTAAGTCGCCATAATACTGTGCCTATATTAATAACAGAAGTCATGAATTTAAAAAAAGTTAAAAATTAAGACAAATTTCATCTTTGTTCAATTCACGGCTCTGAGGTTCAGGAAAAGACAGTACTCACATTCTCCAATGCTGAAGTAGCCCACGACTTCAGGGCATTGGAATATGGGGCTTGAAGATACTGCAGAAGCTGCCTTAAGGAATCCTGGGCAGCCGATGGCGGGCTAAACCTGAGGGTTGCCATGCCTCAGATGAGGAGAGAGGTTGAGAAAGAAAGTCCTTCATAGTAATCTCAGCCAGTGTGGGAACTGAATCCATACCTTTGGCATTACTCTGCATTGTAAGCCAGCCATCCAGTCAACTCAACTAAGACAAAGAATGAATGAAAACAGTTTCTTTTTGCAGTTTAGACCTGGTCAACATCCATTTGGAGCAAGTAATTCAAACCTGAACTGGAAAGGACTTTGAGGTACAGAGGCAGTTGAGGACTGGGGTGCAAAATGCATGAAGATATGATTCCTCAAATTGGAATGAAGATTGAAGGATGACGAAGGTAGAATTTCTGGGTGCTTGGTAGTCACATTGTGAGGTCCATTGACTTAGTATCAGTTACAACCTACATTTATAAAGGACCTTTAACATTGTGAAACATGCCAAGGCACTTCTAAGAACAATATAAACCAAACATTTGTCACCAAGCCACGTTACTTGCACCATGCATTTTTATCTGAAAGGAAACTAAGACATTCCCTTGTTTAATGGTTGCTCTTCAGATATTGGGACAATTGGACATGAAGGTAGGTTTTAAGTTAGGTTTTAAGAAAGAGGAAGAGGTGTGAAGGTTTAAGAAGATAATTCCCAAGTGTAGGGTCCAAGCAGCTGAAAGTACAGCCAATGAGGTTAGTGTGATATAAACTGCAGATCCACAAAACTCCAAAGATTGTGGAGGGAGTTACAGAGGTCTAGAGGAGAGTAAATACAATGGAGGGATTTGAAAATAATGCTGAGAATTCTAAATTTGAGAATTTTCCAGAATTTGGGAGCCAGGTGGAGAAGGGGTGGGGCATTGCTCTGATGGGTGAACACAACTTGCATTATTTGCTTGGTGCCACTGGGCAGTCGGGTCCACCAAAGCAACCCATTGCCTGGCCCAAATAAGGTTCGATTCTAGTGAGAGGAATTTCAAAGCAGCTATGGTCAGGTTTGCGATTGAATGACTGAAGACTCTCACTGACCCCAGTAAGTGGAAAGTCCCATTCTGATAACACTACCATTCAAAGTTGGTCGGAGTCTATACAGTGAAGGGTCCACTTGTGTCAGTTCACACATGGAAATGATTGTGCCATTGACATCCCTTTGTTTGATGATACTTCAGTGAGATGTGTGAAATATCATAGGACATCACACAAATATAAATTGTGGAGATAGCTATATCGACAATGGTGCTAGGCCTGGGGTGATAGAATTACTGGCCCTCATTTTTGAGTCACCCATCTTTTCACCAGGTGAAAGAATGTATATTAGGCCCTTTTAGTGATTACAAAGAAAGATTAAGTCAAATGGGTTTGCAACTTTAAAGCATATGTATTAATTTATTTAGGTTTGAAAATCTTTGAAATAAATTGGTATAGAGAGAAGCATTTTTCACTGAGGGGTTATGAGGAATCTTGGACTCAGGGATAAAACCTCTGAGTTACAAGATTTCTTGCTGTCTTTCCAACAATATTTGGCTAGGTAACCCTCCAGCTCTATTTAAGCACCTCATGATTGTGGATGTCTGAGTTCAACCATTGGCTGCATTGCCCTACTGTATTCCACAGCTTCTGGAAGCTTCCTCTTTTTGCCTGTTTCCAAGATGTTCCAGCTCCGAATGTAAACCTGTTTGTGCCAGTGAAAAAGTCCACAGATAAAACTAAAGAAAACGGTAGTTCTCTGCTACCTATCCCCATGGCAACATAGATTCCTGGGATATCCTAGATTGAAAATTAACTCATTAACTTGCACTCCAAAACATGCCATTTGATCTGAAAAGTATATGGATATTTCAAGACTTTTACTTCTTTACCAGTTGCTCTTCAGTTTAGCTTAAATCTGGAGAAATTACACCTTTGACCATTTGGCTCTTTTATGAAGCAAAGACAAATTCAATATTGGGAACAAAAACAGAAATTGCTGGAAATCACAGTTAATGGATCGGGTCCATTGGATTTCTGATTTCTCTTTTCAGGTGCTGCCAAACCTGCTGAGCTTTACCAGCATATCCAGGATACCCCGATTGAGATTTAGTTTATTACCTTTACGTTTCAATACATGCACTTTTATCTGAAAGGATACTAAGACATTCCCTTGTTTAATGGTTGCTTTTCAGATTGTTTTTTTCTGGGAAAATTACACACATAGCTTAAACTTCTAATTGGGCAACTTCAATTTACAGACGTTTTGGCTCCCTTACAAAGTTAAGACAGAAACTAATACCAGGTTCAGGGTTGAGTGATGTCATAATATTAAGGACATTAAATCTCACCTTTACTCTTGTGCCCATATTTGGATCAAGGCTATCTAGGTCTAAACTTGAGTAGTTCTGGCTAAAAATGGATTACGTAGCAACACAGAGACAGAGAAAATGGGAACAGGATTTGGCGATTTGACCCTTTGAGACTGCTCTGCCAATTTATGTGATCATGGCTGATCGTCAGATTCAGTACTACGTTCTCACTTTCTCTTCATACTCTTTAATTCAAGAAGTATGTCTCACTCCTTGAAAACATTCACTCTTTTGGCCTCTACCACTTTCTGTGACAGGGAATTACACAGGCTCATCATTCTCTGAGTGAAGAAATTTCTCCTCACTTCAGTTCCTAATTGGCCTGCTCCCTATCCTTAGACTGTAATCCCTGGTTCTGCTTGGTCATCAGAAACATCCTTCCTGCATTTACGCTATCTCGTCCTGCTACTTGCAACCAGATGTTGTTTTGCATTTTATGCTAACATTGTACAAACCAGTATAAAGATATTTGAATGAAACCTGAATTGGAGTGAAAATGTTTTTTCCAGTGTTTTCATGCTACAGGAGAAATCCCCTGAAAGGCCTGAAATGGATATAATATATCTGCTGACTTTGTGATTCAAATTGGGATATCGATTGAATGATTTAAAGTTGATTATGTGTTAAAAGTTAGTGATAAGATGGAATTCACAATTCAGAAAACAGATGCTCCTAACATTGTGTTTGAAATAACATACTGTTATTTGAACAAACACAATAAGTTCTAAGCACTTTGTGCTATTTTGGCACCTGTTAAGGTAATGCCTTGATTTTTCAAAAGCTAACCCTTGCGATGTGGGTGTTAGAGGTAAGGCATGCATTTGCTGCACATCCCTTATTGCCTTTATCTAAGAGAATTTGCCAGGCCATTTTAGAGGTCTGTTGCAATTATTCTGTGGAGAGAAAGGAGTGTCAATGTTTCTGGTCTGGTGTCCCTCAGAAGGTTCTGTTTTTTCTCGACAGGTGCTGCCAGACTTGCTGAGTTTTTCCAGCAAAATTTCTGTTTTTGCATTAAATCATAAAAATCACAAAGTCCTACCAGACCATAGCTCTCATTAGAGATGGTTTAATCTGAGGTTGAGAAGGAGAAGCCTTCATTGTAACCTTAAGGGTGGCTCAGTAGTTAGCACTGCTTCATAGTATCAGGAACCTGGGTACAATTCCACTCTTGGGTGATTGTGCAGAGTTTGCACATTCTCCCCATGTCCATGTCAGTTTCTCCCAGTGCTCTGCTTTCCTCCAACAATCCAAACATTTGCAGGTCAGGTGGATTGGCTATGCTGCAGTCAGGGATACCTAGGCTAGGTGGATTGTTAATGGGATTGGAGAGCGGGTTCAGGTGGGATGCTCTTCAAAGGATTGGTGCAAATTCAATGGGCTGAATGTCGTCTTTTTGCACTTTAGCCATGAGACGGCGGTGCCAATGTTGGACTGGGGCGGACAAAGTAGAAAAACACGATACCAGGTTATAGTCCAACAGGTTTATTTTAAATTACAAGCTTTCACAGTGATACTCCTTCATCAGGTGCAATGAGAGATGGCACGCCGACACAAAGTTTATAGGTAGAAATATTTGTGAGTTCAAATAAACCCGTTGGACTATAACCTGGTGTCATGTGATGTTTAACTTTTTGTGCACTGTAGACATTCCATTTTATTACATTGCCTCCATGGCTTTTGATGATACTCTGCAATGCGAACCTGCCCAACAACCAACTGAGCTAAACTCCAAAGTATACAGTGTAGAAAAGGCCCTTCAGCCCATCAACTTTGTATTGCCAAAGAAATACTGCCACCTATACTAGTCTCACTTTCCTGCACTAGACCCATGTGTCAGGGCAGCTGTATAAAACTCAGTTCATTCGCCAAGGTGTTGCCCAGGTAAACACAAGTAAGCACTCACGTGATCAAACAGCAGCACAGCTATTCAAGGGGACCCCTATGGGTAAAGGGAGGAAATAGCGCATGCGTATTATCAACCTTACTTCTTCCCGCGACGGGGGGGTCCTTGAACGTTTAATTCGCATGCGTATTCTTCGTCGCCTTGACACGTCCGTGAAAACGCATGCGCTTTCGCCGTTGCTGGTGCCAATAACGCACGCGCTTCCACGGCCGTCCCGGCGCGCCGGCAAAACGCATGCGCCTAACACGGGAATGTCGGGGGGCCGGCATTGGCGCATGCGCCTTGACGTTCCTCGCTGGGTTTTTGGGAGCGGAGGAGTCACGTGCCTGGCAGTACTGCCGCGGTCGGTTTGGAATCTTGTCGCTGTTTGAATGCGGCGCGCGGTGTGTCCCCTCCTCTCCTCTCCCCGTCACACACAGCGGCCGCCGGGGGATCGTCTGACCGAGGGAGGTCTTCCTCACACTGTCGTTATGTAGGTTAGACACAATGTCGGTGCAAAAAGAAACCACCCCGCCTCGGCCTAGGGGAAGACCATGGGGCTGGGGCTGGGGCTGGGGCTGGAGCTGGAGTTGGAGTGGGAGTGAATGGGGAAGAGGGAATGGAGCTGGCTGGTGGGTGGGTGGGATACGGCGAAGTGCCAGAATGGCCAGGGATGTCAGGAAGGAATGTGGAGATGGCAGCCCTGCCAACTGGGAGAGGTGTACAGATGATTGATTGGGAGAAAGTGAGGACTGCAGATGCTGGAGATCAGAGCTGAAAATGTGTTGCTGGAAAAGCGTAGCAGGTCAGGCAGCATCCAAGGAGCAGGAGAAGGGCTCATGCCCGAAACGTCGGTTCTCCTGCTCCTTGGATGCTGCCTGACCTGCGGCGCTTTTCCAGCAACACATTTTCAGCAGATGATTGATTGGACTTACAACGATACAGTGCATCGTGTTTTGCGTGTTACACGGTAGATTGCACCATACAGAGTGTATCAGGGTAGCAGAACAGAGTACAGAATACAGCGTTACAGCTGTAGAGGGTGAGACCAGAAGTCTGATAACAGCAGAGAAGAAGCTGTTCTTAAATCTGTTCATACCTGTATTCAAATTTTTACATTTTCTGTCCGATGGGAGAGTGTATAACTGGAGTGGAAGAGGTCTTTGGTTATGTTGGTTGCTTTTCCAAGGCTGAGGGCAGTATAGGTGGAGGCAATGGATGGAAGGCTGATTTTCAAGATGGGCTGCACTGTGTTTCTTGGTCTCAGTCAAAACAGTCCCCAAACTACGCATGCAGATGGAATGCTTTCTATGATGGACCTATAAAAGTGGTAAGAGTTCATGTGGACATGCTGAATTTCGTTAGCCTCCTGAGGAAGTAGAGATGTTATTGTGTTTTCTTGACTGCTATGTCAAAATGGGTGGACCAGGTAGATTGTTGGTGATCATTTCTCCCAGGAACTTGATGCTGTCGACCCTGTCCACCTTAGCACCATTGATGCAGACAGGGGCATGTTCTCCGCTCCACAACGGTGGTAGCACCAGCAAATGTAAATTGTAAATGGAATTGGGCTGGAATTTGGTCTCGTTCATGAGTATATAAGGATTATAGTAGGGGGCTTGAAATAGGTGGGGACATCAGATCGTAGTAAGCCAAGGTTAAAGATGTCCACGAATGTTCCCACCAGCTGGTTCACACAGGATCTGAGTGCATGGCTGGGCACTCTGTATGGGCCAGTTGCTTTCTGTGGGTTCAGTCTTGAGAAGGCTGATTTAATATCTGCAGTGGTGACTAGGTACAGGTGCATTGGGAGGCTGTTGGGATAGATGGCATGGTTTCACTGACTTTCTGTTCAAAGTGAGCAGATGGTAGAGTTTGGAGAGAATTTTGGGCTAAGAAGCAGAAGATGTGAGAGTGGCACAGCTGTGGTGAATTGAAATGGCAGGACTTGGGATGGGGTTGGATGGCATTGCTAGAGAGGAGCTTGGAGGCTAATGGAAAGTTGAGTAAATTTAGGAATTTATGAATGATAGGAATGAGGGAAGTGAAGAAGTGATTTCCAGACTGAATGTTGTTTATTATAATTGCGCAGCCTAAGGCTGTGTTTCCATTGTTACTGCACTCTTGAGTCTGGCTCGTGGAAGCTTGAACGCTGGTGACAAAATTGGGGAAATTTTTAATCCTGTTATCATGGAGGGAGATAATTGCTTTCTATGTTTGCACAACTGTTCTCTCCACAGTTTTTAACTAAAAAGGCTAATAACTTATAAAAATTTAAAAGTTCACTGGTACAGAAGAGGTCTGTCAGTAACTGTTTTTGTCCCGATTCTATTCTAAGTGTTTTGTGACTGATAGAGAATTGATGCCTAAGATATTGATTTCACTTTTTGCTTTGCAATACTGTACATTCTGCTTTGCATTTCAAGAGTGTTCATTGTCTGCATTTTTTAAACATCATATATTAACTGCACCTGAGTTTGAAATGTGTTTAGCAACTTGAGGGAGCTCAGTCTTCAGGAACTGGTTCAACACTTAATCCAGTTTGTGGTCAAAGCAAGAATGGGTGTTAGCCTGGCTTCTTCGAAGGAATTTAGGTTTCTACAACCTGGTCTTGTTGTACATCTCAGTTTAACATTCATTGAAGTGAAAATCACCATGTACAGATGATAAAATCATACTTTAAATTTAGTATGCAGTAGATGTTTAAGGTTTCACTTCAGAGTTTATAGATATTTTGTGGAACTTCAGAGGATTATAAGATTTGAACCAGCATACCTAATGCTTGTGTGAATCTCAAGATATGTTCATAATGCCTTCAGTTTAGATCTGTTCAGCAGTGAGGCAAGACTATGAAAAAATTGGGTTTTTCACAGCGCCAAGTTCACAACGTAAACAGCTCTAATCAGTATGTAGTTCACCTTGCAATTGCATTTCCTGAGTTGGGCTGAATTAGAAACTCACATTGTCAAGTATAGAGATCCCCTTTGGGTGTCCCATCTTGTTCTCCAAGTGGAACCATGCTGGAGTATTTAGATGATTCTATTATTCTGTTTGGTCAGATGGGTGTGATTTTGACTTTACAAAACGATATAGTAAGACCAAATGGTTTGATTTTGCTTGTTGCTCCCTCTGTAAGTTTATTTTGGAACTTTTATGAATCCAGAATATGGTATCACTTATTCTGCACACTAACATTTTGAAGTTGCTTTTCCCATGACCTTATCCCAATCCCAAATACCATACCTTGTTACCACATGCTCTGCTATTACATACAATCCATTGTTAGGCACTAATACTCCCCATTGATTCTCTTAGACTAATTGTTATCCTCTCCTTTGTCCAACAGCTCTCTCCTTCAGCTCTATTTCCACCTATTGTTTACTCCTTAACCATCCCCTCCCCCTTTATCTTTTGCATGAAAACCAACTTGTTTCTAGCTACCATCCCATCTGAGGAAGAGTCATTGGACCTGAAACACTAACTCCAATTTCTGTCCACAGATGCTGCCAGACCTGTTGAGCTTTTGCAGCAATTTTGTTTTTTGTTTCTGATTTCCAACATGTGCAGTTCTTTTGGTTTTTAATACTTTGAGGCTGCTTGGAGGAATTGTCCTTCACCTGTGCTTGCAATGTAACTCAAGTGTGGTGCCATATCTGTTTCAAAAAGTGCTCCAGGATTTAATTTAACTGAATAGGGTGCAGACACTGATGTGTCAGTGGGAGCTGAGTGGCAGGGTGGACAATGAGGAGGATGCAGGGATGTTTCTGTGATTTGGACAAGTTGACTCTGGGCAAATATATGGAAGATGGAATATAACCTGGATTAATGTGAGGTTATCCACCTTGGTAGCAAACAAAAAGACAGATTATTATCTGGATGGCAATAAATTTAGAAAGGGGGAAGTGCATCAAGACTTTGGTGCCATTGTACACCAGTTGCTGAAAGTAAGCATGCAGGTGGTGAAGATGGCAATGGTGTGTTAGTCTTCATAATGAAAGGATTTGAGTACAGGAGCAGGAATGTCTTGCTGCAATTGTACAAGGCCTTGGTGAGACCACATCTAGAGTATTATGTGCAGTTTAGGTCTCCTTATGAGGATGGATGTTCTGGTTATGGAGAGAGAACAACAGAGCTTTGTCAGACTGATTAAAAACTATTTACTGCAGATGCTGTAAATCAGAAACGAAAACAGAAGTTACTGGAAAAGCTCAGCATACCTGGCAGCATCTATGCAGAGAAATCAGAGTTAACGCTTCCAGTCTGTGACCTCTCCTCAGTTCCGAAAAGGGGTCACTGGACCTGAAATGTTAATTCTGGTTTCTCTTCACAGATGCTGCCAGGCCTGCTGAGCTTTTCCCGCAACTTCTGTTTTGCCAGTCTGATTTCTGGGTTGGAAGAAAGTGAGGACTGCAGATGAAGGCTGTATGTAGGGGTGAGTGGCCTGACAGAAAGTCATTGAGTTGGGAAATGACCAGGGAATCAAGCGCTACGGGGAAAAGGCAGGAGAATGAGGTTACGAGCCCTCATTCCTGATGAAGGGCTTATGCTCGAAACATCGATTTTCTTGCTCCTTGGATACTGCCTAACCAGCTGTGCTTTTCCAGCACCATGTGTTCGTTTCTAATCTCGAGCATCTGCAGTCCTCACTTTCTCCTCCCTGAGAAACATATCAGCCATGATTGAATGGCAGAGCAGGGCTGATTGGCCTAATTCTGTTCCTATATCTTATGGGCAGCTCCTGTTAATATTTTCTATGTTTCTGTGTATACTTTATATTCATTAAAAAAAATTTTTGCATGGCAGAATAAGTGATTTTGAGTTCCAGTCCCATTGAAAAAATTGCGTTGCTGGCTAACAATTCAGCTTAAGACCTGAGATTGAATTGATAAATTGGAAGGATATAGAGATCGACAACTATATTGATCTATATATCGGGGATAAAGTAATTACCAGCTAATGGTGGCTGAATAAAGCAAATGCATTCTATTAAATAGGGTTACAGGATTTCTGAAAATCATACGCTACTCTGTGGGGCAGCATTTTGAAATTGGATTAGTGACATTAGAATTTTTCAACTTGGTTGAATGTTTATTCTGAGCAGGGTAATTGAAAGCAAAGGAGCAATGTTTCAAGTGTAGTTGGATGATGGATATTAATAGCAACAGCTGTGGTGCATTGTGCTTTGTGGCAAATAATCTTATCTTCAGAGCTTCTTTCAAACATATTGAAACAAATTATTAAATTGTAACTCTTCATGACTTTATCTTTGATATTATTTGTAATAATGTTTCAAAAGTTAGGGAATCTCTACGATTGGCCATAGTAATTTGGGTAATGTTGCTGTTTTTATAACTGGAGGAATATATATGCTATATTGCATAATATTTTCTGCTAAGGTGTAATTTATTTCTTTAATAAGATTTTTAAAAATTCTGTTAAAACATAGCTTGACGTCACTTAGTGTTAGTAAAGTTCCTTATGAGAACATGGTTGTACATAGAAAGCATAGAGCATGAAGTGTTTATATTCATTAATTAAATAGCTAGTCCAGCATTTATTGCCCATCTTTAATCTTTAATAGGCTTCTTGAAACTCTGTACTTCTTATGGTGTGTGCACACTCAAGTGCTGTTTGACAAGGTGGGGGAGGGAAGTTGCAGGATCTTAACCACAGTGACTATGAAAGAATGGTGATATAGTTCCAAGCCAGGATGGCGAGTGACCAGAAGGGGAGCTTTGAGGTGGTGGCATGCCCATGTATCTGCTGTTCTTCTAAACGATAGAGAGTTTATGGATTTGGAGGATGCTTTCATGTGGTTTTGTTGCAGCTGTTGTTACCACCACAGCTTGTAGGTGGTGCGTGCTGCTGCCACTGTCCACTGAAGGGCGTTGATATTGCAGGTCATAGATGGGGTACTTTTTGTCCTGAATAGTGTAGAGTTTCTTGAATGTTGTTGGAGCTACATTCATTCAGACAAGTGAAGAGTATTTTATCATATTCTGACTTGTGCCTTGTGACGGTGGACAGGTTTTGAGGAGTCAGTGGTGAGCCAGTTGTTGTAGGACTTCAAGCTTCTTTGATCTGCTTTTGTAGGCACAGCATTTATGGGTCTGATCTCGTTCAGTTTCATGTCAGTGGTAACCCTGAGGATGTTGTGAGTATCTTTGCATGAGAAAAGATTAATGTATTTTTCTTTAAAAAAGAGATTACTTTTGGATGTAGGTTTGCTCACTGAGCTGGAAGGTTTATTTCCAGACGTTTCGTTACCCTACTGGGTAACATCTTCAGTGGGCCTCAGGCAAAGCAATGCTGAAAATTCCTGCTCTCTATTTATATGTTTGGGTTTCTTTGGGTTGGTGATGTTATTTCCTGTGGTGAAGTCACTTCCTATTCCTTTTCTCAGGGGCTGGTAGATAAAGTCTAACTCGATGTGTTTGTTGACAGAGTTCCAGTTGGAATGCCATGCTTCTAGGAATTCTTGTGCGTGTCTTTGTTTGGCTTGTCCTAGGATGGATGTGTTGTCCCAGTCGAAGTAGTGTTCGTCCTCATCAAGCAAGCAGACAAAACACGTCCAGAAACCCTAGCCACTCTCCTCTACATCAAAGACACCTCGGAAATGACTGCCAGTCTACTCAGACCCTTTGGCATCATGGGAGCCCACAAACCCACCAACACACTAAAACAGCAGCTAATGAACTTGAAAGACCCTATACAGACAACAAGCAAATCTAATGTCATCTATAAAATACCTTGCAAGGACCGTAACAAACACTGCATTGGACCAACAAACAGAAAACTAGTCACCACGATACATGAGCACCAACTAGCCACAAAGAGACATGACCCTCTCTCACTGGTATCCTTACACATAGATGAGGAAGGACACTACTTTGACTGGGACAACACATCTATCCTAGGACAAATCAAACAGAGAGACACACGAGAATTCCTGGAAGCATGGCATTCCAACCGGAACTCTATCAACAAACACATAGAGTTAAACCCCATCTACCACCCCTGAGAAAATGAACAGGAAGTGACTTCACCACAGGAAATGACATCACCGATCCAACGAAACCCAAACCTATAAATAGAGAGCAGGAATTTTCAGCATTGCTTTGCCTGAGGCCCACTGAAGATGTTACCTAGTAGGGTAACAAAACATCTGGAAATGAACCTTCCAGCTCAGCGAGCAAACCTACATCCAAAACCTCAACCTGAGCTACAAATCTTCTCAAAACTCGCAAAGCGATTACTTAATTGTGTTTGACTGCATTTTATGCTTTTTAATGCCACTTGAAAGAACATTTTTTGAATGCACTGTTAACCTACATTCACTTCTGAGGTCAACAACACTGATGGTAGCAGAACTGCCTTAAAGTAGCTGTTTGCATCAAGACCAGTACGGTTCATATAGAGAGACATTAGCAATGTGTAGCCCACATTATTACTAAAATGCAATTTACTAGATTGAGAATTGGCAAGAAAGAAAAGGCTTGATAGTAGCAAAGTGAATATTTGAAAATACAGAATATGTGACAGCTAAAAGGTTTGGTCTTTTTATTGAACACCCAAGTTGCATTTATATCAAAAGTAAATTTATATTTTGCTTTATAATTTTAAGAAATAATTGGTTTCACGTATGTTTGTATTACATTCATGTTTCCTGCCAGTCAATGTGATTTTAATTTTTTACATTTGCAGTTTTTGTGTTGGGTATGATTTTCTGGGTCACTTATTAAATAAATAGAGGCATGCACTTTGCCATGGGAGCATGAATGGTAGCCAGTCTTAAGCACACGCCCTAGGGTTCAGATGCTTCTTTATGTTGAACTGTTGAATTTTTTTAGTGTACATATAATATGAGAGTTTTTGTGTTCTTTTATTTCTGCAGTGATTTATCCCTGCTAAAAATGAGTTTGCGACTTTGAGGAGCGGTTGGTGTATGTTTGTGCAGGAGTATGACAGGTTGGCCATGGTCTTCAATTCATTGCTGAAGTTGGTTCAGAGGCAGACATACACCTGTCTATCCCATCAATATGGCCTTTACCTCTGCTTTGGTGGGTTAGTGCTCATGATTGTGTCAGGCTTTCAGTTTGGAGAGGTAAGGAACTTGCAAAATTATGCATAATTACAAATGTAATAAGTTACTATGGGCAAATTTAGCTAAATGAGCCTCCCACGTGTAACCATATTTTTCTTCCTAAGGTATTTTCTTCAGAATTGGTTAGAACAAATTTGAGAGATCATGCGCATGCCACTTTTCAACCCATGCTTTGTTTTGATAGATCAAATAAGATTTGTATTATAATTAACAAAGTATATAGTAGGAGTAAGTGAGGAATACAGATGCTGGAGATTAGCGTAGAGAGTGGGATGCTGGAAAAACATAGCAAGTCAGCAGCATCCGAGGAGCAGGAAAATCGACGTTTTGGGCAAAAGCCCTTCATCTGGAATGAGGCAAGAAGCCTCAGGGGTGGAGAGATAAATGGGAGGGGGTGGGGCTGGTGGGGAAGGTAGCTGAGGATGCAAAGGTGGATGCATATGGAGGTAAAGGTGATAGGTCGGAGGGGAGGGTGTAGCAGATAGATGGGACAGGTCATAAGGGCGGTGCTGAGCTGGAAGGTTGGAACTGGGATAAGGTGGAGGGAGGGGAAATGAGGAAACTGGTGAAATCTACGTTGATGCTATGGGATTGGAGGGTCCCCAAGTGGAAGATGAGGCATTCTTCCTCTAGGTGTCAGGTGCTTGGGGAGTGGTGATGGAGGAGGCCCAGGACCTGCATGTCCTTTGGTGGAGTGGGAGGGGGGGGGGAGTTGAAGTGTTCGGCCACAGGGTGGTGGGGTTGGTTGATGCTGGTGTCCCGGAGATGTTCTCTGAAGTGCTCTGCAAGCGTCCTGTCTCCCCAATGTAGAGGAGACCGCATTGGGAGCAATGGAGGCAGAAAATGACATGTGGAAGTGCAAGTAAAACTCTGATGGATGTGGAGTGCTCCTTTGGGGCCTTGGACAGAGATGAGGGGGGAGGTGTGGGCGCAGGTTTTGTAATTCCTGCAGTGGCAGGGGAAGGTTCAGGGAAGGGAGGGTGGGTTGTTGGGGGGGCGTGGACCTGATGATGTCGTCGTGGAGGGACCAGTCTTTATGGAAAGCAGATAGAGGTGGGAAGGGAAATGTATCTCTGATGGTGGGGTATGTTTGTAGGTGGTGGAAATGGCGGAGGAGTACATAGGAGTGTCACTTGATAATTCTAACCTAAGTAACCATTACAGTTGTTTGTAGTGTTCCACTTTCTCTTGACGATTTTTTGCACTGCACCAGAATAAGCTAATATTGTAGCTTCAGTAATTTATTTTACAAGTGTAATGAAATTTGTGATAACAGTATAGCATAGAAATGTACGTTTGAATTTTTAAATTTTTTTTATTTCTCCAGGCCTTATACCTAATAGTAACCTTTTAGCTTGCCAAACTAAATAGAATGCTAAATAAATTAATTTATTAATTTTTGTGGATTTCTTTTGAAATTCTACTTGATTGAAGTTGGAGTTCTCCTGATAATTAAGTAGACTGTAAATTAGAAACACAATCTTTTTGTGCCTATTTTATAACTCAATTTTAAAATAATCTTGGTCAGCTATGAAATAAAAACAGCAAAGTGCTGAAAACTCTCAGCATGACCTGCAGCAGCTGGTGAGAGCGGAACTGAGTTAACATTCCAGGTGGGTAACCTCTCATCTGAACTGGGCACCATTCCTTGGGATGATTAAGTTAATTGTGGAAAAATAGTATGGTAGATTTACTGGAATACTACCTAGACTCTAAGGTTAAATTATGAGGTGTAATTTAACATACTCAGATTGCGTAACCCTGAAAATCAGAAGATTAAGAGTGTTTCGATCATACTTTAGAAGATGGATTGAAAGAAACTGTTGATGTGTTTTAAGGAGTCTAGGATAATAAGATATGGACAAAAACCTAGAGCTAGACTTTTCAGAAGTAAAATTAGACACATGTTTTTTTCTGCAAAAGGTAGAAATGTAGAACTCTCTTCCTCAGGCATTGGGTCAATTATTATTTTGGTTGAATTTTGTTATCTAAAGTAAGCAAATGATTTGAGACAAAGACAGATCTGTGGAATTAGGTGACATGGCTACCATGATCTTATTGAATGGTACAGCAGGCTTGAGGGCTCATTGGTCTTTTCCTTTTCCTATGTACAGATACAAAAATGGTCAAATAATTGTTCTTTGTGAATTTTTACTTTGCTCTTCATGTTATGACTACTGATTGCCTTGCTAGTTTCAAATTTTTACATTAGAAATTTGGGGCACTGGAATAATCTATGGTTTTAATAATTGTTAATGGTTTAGCTCCTGCTTTCGTATTGTCCTGATATGGAAGCTTTACAGTTACACCTTCCACAGTGGAGTAAATTTCTCACAAGCTTCTTCAGACTGTTTCAATCTAAAATTCCTCCTGGGCCTTAATATTACACCTGGCTACTACTGAGTATGGAATATAATCCCGTTTAATTGACATTTACAGCTCAAGATATTTAATTTCCCATGCATCTCGTGAAATTAAACTTTGGTCCATTAGGACAATTTTCTTAAGATTGCATTGAACTGTATAGGAAAATGTTTTGTATGGAAATGGAAAATGTTCTAAATTTATTTTTCAATTTGATTATTTTTTCAAGGTTGTCTTGGAATGGAGCAGAGACCAATATCATGTCATGTTTGATTCTTATCGTGACAATATGGCTGGAAAATCATTCCAAAATAGGTAAAATACAGGGAGTCTCAGACACGTGGTTGCTTGTTTTGAATCTTGCAGATTGCAAATGAAAGAATTGAACACATTAAAATATGTTCAATCTTTCTTTCTATCTGTTTTGTTGATTGGTTATTAAAGGGGCACATCAGTTGTTCCTTTGCAACTGAAAGTAATGTACGTTCAGATATATTTAAGCCAAAATGCTGATTTTTAATCAGGAATGCTCCAAGAAATGGTGAACATACCCTTGTGTTAAAGTTAGAACTTAAAAAGAAAGATGTGTATTTGTATAGCTGCGTTCATGACCTTAATGTCTTAAAGTACTTTATGACCAAATAGTACTTTTAAAGAGTAATTGTTGTGACCTAAGGAAGAGGTGACAGCCGCTTAGCACACTCCCACAAAGTATAGTATGACACTGATGAGATAATTTCTTGATTGAGGGATGAATATTGACCAGGAACCCTTGCTGTTCAAAATAATGCCATAGGATCTTTTAAATCCACTGAAAGAAGACTTGTCCTTAATTTAACACAGAGGATTTCATCTGCAACATCGCAAACTCTCTCAGTTCTACACCAAAGTTCCTGCCTCAAGTTTGTACTTCAGAGTTTAGAGTATGACATGAATCCACAACCTTTCGTCTCGGACAAAATTATTTCCAATGAATGTTAGCTGGCACATGTTGCAATGAAAGATGGGTTAACATTGCATCAGTATATGTACAGTATACATTGGCAGGCTTGGAGTCCATATGGGTGCCAAATAAAGAAAATAAAGTTTACTCTAGTATACAGTATAAAATGTAAATATAGAGTTTGAGGGAGTGGTTAAACCATTTGGTAAGAAAAAAGGTTTTTGCTCAGAAGTTTGAAAGGATCAGTTGTTATCTTCACCTTAGATGTGCTAATCATTGAAAGAATGCTTCAAGCAAAGTATTCAAGTGTATTAAAATTTAATTGAGTTTGTGTGCACAGCTACTTTCCAGATGTTTTGGGGAGAGTAAAGCTCACAGGTTGTACACTACCTTAACTGAAATATGCTTAAAATTATTGTGACATTGTAGCACTTTTCAGACACTTGAAATAACAGAAAAGCACTGAAATATTGGCCAATTGTTTAAAACTTGATGAAATTAATTGCTCTGCTATGTAAGTAATAGTAATGTACTTTACAGAAAGGTTTTGTTCTCCAGCATATCGAAAATTATCATTCCGCAAGTATATGTAACTATTGGAATAAGTGTAACTATTTTATACTTTTTATGTATTAGGTTGTGTCTGCCAATGCCAATTGATGTGGTCTATACATGGGTGAATGGTACAGATCCAGGTTTGCTGAAGGAACTACACGAAGTAAGAGAACAGATGAAGAATGACCAGCAAGCACTGAAGTGTGTTTTTCCTTTAAGCATCTAATGTTTGTTTTGGGCAGCAGTTTACAATTT
The DNA here is from genome assembly GCF_047496795.1 of Chiloscyllium punctatum. Lineage (NCBI taxonomy): Eukaryota > Metazoa > Chordata > Chondrichthyes > Orectolobiformes > Hemiscylliidae > Chiloscyllium > Chiloscyllium punctatum. Next base: position 31,217,087 of record NC_092770.1, on the reverse strand, counting down.
CTGGTTTTCCATCCTCTTATTATCCAGGTTTCTGTCCAGATCTGAAATAAGTTACACTAATCATTGCTATGTTACTGGACTAGTATTACAGGAGGTGTAGATTCCGATCCTATACTTGAGACTTTGAATTTAATATAAAAGAAATAAATGAACTACTGGCTAAAGTTGTTTCGAATCTGGATGGATTATTCTAAGGTAACTGGGTCACTAAAAATATCAGAGAAACAAACCTAATACCCTTACCTTTTCTGTAACTCCACACCAACCTGGTTGACTCTAAGATGCCCCAAGTGGCCTAGCCAGCAACATTTCTCACAGGCATCTTCATCTGAGAATTAATTAAAGAACTGTATATAGGTATAAAAGTTAGTACTGTATATTTAACACCTAAGTATGCTAAAGTGCGAATATGGTGAACACATCAGTGAAATTATATTACACATCTACAGTTGCTGGTCTGGAAGTGAATTATTTTCTGATAATTCTCATTATTCACATTTTCTAATAATTATCATATGATACATTGTTAGGTAAATTATAAATAATATGGTTGTTGGAAGTCAATCATCTCAGCTATCCAACTTCCTCAGGGTAGTGTGCTATCCTTCAAGATCCTTTCCTGCACACTCGCAGCCATGCGCCAGCACCTAACTTCTGGTGGACTGATGGATATTGAAAGGATGGTTCCTCTTGTGGAAGAACCTAGAAGTAGGAGTCATTGTTTAAAAATATGGGGTCCCCATTTAAAACACTGATGAGGAATCTTTTTTCAAAGGCTGAATCTTTAGAATTTCTTTCCCCAAAGGGTAGTGGATGGAGAATCTTAAAATAATTAGGCAGTGATACATTCTTGTTTACAAAGATGATGAATGATTATTGGAGGTATTTATGGATGTAGAGTTGAGGGCAAAATTAAATCAGCCATGATCTTGCTGAGTGGCCTACTTAAGGGGCCTATTGTTCCTAGTCCATATTGGGCTTAACTTGACGTGATAAATGCAAGTAACACTCACACCACGCAAGTACCAAGCAATGACCATTTACAACAAGACAAAATCCAGTCATTGCCCCTTGGCTTTCATTAGACCATAAGAGATAGGAGCAGAACTAGGCCATTTGCCCAGTTGATTCTGCTGTATCGTTGATCATGGCTATTTTTCTCAACTCTTCACTCTGAGGCTCTGCCCTCGGTTGTAGTTTCTCCTACGATTGTAAGCACTTTGTCCATGTCCAATCTGTCCAGGCTTCTCAGTATTCTTTAAAGATTCAGTCAGATCTCCTGTCACCCTTCTAAACTCCATGGAGTACAGAACTAGAGTCTGCATCCTCTCTCTGCAATATGACCAATCCTTCATTCCTGAGATTATTTTGGACCCCCTCCAATACCAGCACAGCCTTCCTTAAATACCAAAACTGCTCACAATATTCTTACCAGAGCCTGATATTGCCTAAGCAGGACATCTCTGCTGTTGTATTCTAGCCCTCTCGAAATGAATGCTAATATTACATTTCTCTTTCTAATTGTCAATTGAACCTGAATGTTAACCTTAAGAGAATCCTGAACTAGGGTGCCTAAATCTCTTTGTGCTTCAGTTTTCCAAAGCCTTTCCCTATTTAGAAAATAGTCTGTACATCTATTCTTCCTACCAAAGTGCATAATCTCTCATTTTCCCACATGGTATTCCTTCGTCCACTTCTTTACCCATTCTCCTAGCCTCTCCAAGTCCTTCTGCAGCCAAACCCACTTCCACAACACTATTTGACCCTCCATGTATCTTACATCTCTTTGTTTCATCTGCAAACTCAGCAACAGTGCACACAGTTCTTTTGTCCAGATCGTTAATGTATAACGTGAATAGTTGCAGTCCTGACATGATCCCTGTAGAATTCCACTAGTCACTGTCTGCCATCCTGAAAAAGACTGCTTTATCTCCACTCTCTGCATTCTCCCAATCAGCCAATCCTTTGTCCATGTCAGCACCTGCCTCTAGCACAGTGGGCTCTGAGCTTATTTAGTAGCCCCCTGCATAGCACCTTGTCAAAGGCCTTCTGGAAATCCAAATTGATCGTGTCCACTTGTTCTCATTTGTCTAACTTGTTCATTGCCTCCTCAAAGAGTTCAACCTGTCAGCCATGACGTCCTGTTGATGAAGCCGTACTAACTTAAATCCCAAATTTACTATATACTTCCAAGTACTCTGCAATCTCCCCTTAATAATGGATTCTAAAACCTTGCTAATGACTGAGGTCTGACTAATCTGTCTATAATTTCCCGTCTTTTGCCTCCCTCCCTTCTTAAAGGTTTCCCAATCCTCTGGCCTCCCACTAATCTTCACCACATTATCTGCTTTTATGCTGTTCCTGACTTTTATTGTCAGATCTGGTTGCCTCATCCTCCCCTTAGTATGTTTCATTTTCCTGGGATGAATTTCTGTTGTACCATCTGAATTATTACCATTGCTGCTATAGTGTTTCCTCTACAAGGGTCCCCTTCCAATCAACTCTGCCAGCTCCTGCCTTGTGTCTTTGTAGTTACCTTTCCTCAATTGTAATATTGTTATATCTGATTCCAGCTTCTCCCCCTTAAAGTGCAAGGTGAATTCTATCATATTATGCAGCCAAAGGGTTCCTCTACCTTAAAATTTCTAATCAAGTCTGCCTCATTATACATCACCAAATCCAGAATTGCCTGTTCCCTAGTGGGCTCCACCACAAGCTGCTCCAAAAAAAATCTCATAAGCATTCCACAAATCCCTTGAGATGTGTTCTCAATCTGAATTTCCTGGTCAATCTGCATATTGAAATCGCCCATGATTATTTTAATAGTGCCTTTCTTAGATGCCCTTTTTAAGTTCTGATTTATTTTCTTCCCTACATCCTGACTACTGCTCGAAGGCCTATACATAACTCACATCAAGAATCTTTTTCCTTTGTAGTTCCCTAACGCTACCACACAGGCTCAATACCTATGATGATGATCACTTTGTTATTGATTAAATTTTTGAGTCTTTCCATACTGTCTGTCCTATTACTTGCAGTTCCATTGCTGATTGGTCCACTGTTAAAAGCATGAAGGGTTACTATTGACTAGTCATGTAAATACTATGAGAGCAGGCCAGAGGTTGGGAAACCTGCAGTGGTAACTTGCTACCTGACTCCTTAAAGCCTGTCTACCATCTACAAGCACAAGTCAGGAGTATAAGGGCATACTCTCCACTTACCTGAATTAAAGCAGTTTTAACAGCACATGAGAAGCTGGACACCATCTGTACAAAGCATCCACTTGTTGGCATTCTATTGAAACCATCAATATTGATTCCAACCACCACTGATAGTGGCAATAGTACGTACAATCTACAAGATGCACTGCAACTAACCAAGGCTCCTCTGAAAACACTTTCCATACCACCAACCTTTTCACATGTAGAAGGACAAGTACAGCAAATATGTGGATCAGCGCCACTTGCAAGTTCCCTGCAAAGCCCACTTCTTGTATTGTCTTTGAAATATATTGCCAGTTCTTCATCGTTGCTGGGTAAAAATCCTAGAACTTCCTCCATGGACTTTCAGCACTTGGACTTCAGTGGTTCAAGAAGGCAGCACACCACTGCCACCTAGGGGCATTTAGGGATGGATAATAAATGCTGTGCTAGCTAATGGCCCCCACATCCTATGATTTTGTTTTTTTAAAAATAGCATAAATTGTAAATCTAAATATAATTTATGAATTTTTGAAATAGAAGCTTAAGGTCCTGTTTGTGTGTGTATTTGGTCCTGGTCTCATTTACCATAATTAGTTTGAAGAAATAGATTTTAATTTTTTTTTCTATTAACAAATTTCCATCTTCCTTATTTTTAGAGACAGTCTTGGAAATGCCACAGAAGCCACTAAGCAAAGGTAAGTTATTTGATCTTAAATTTCACAACACCTTTAATTCTTTAATAACTTTAATAATGTTGGTATTTTAGCATGATGTAATTTCAGCAAACTGTGGATACATTGGACGGCAATCTTGTTGATTAAATGATGATTGCCATTTACTAGTTTTGATAGATTCTGATCTTTGAGAGTAATAATTGATCTGGTTTTATCTATTGTAATCTGATTTTTAAGAAAATCAACCCTTGACTTTTGACCAAAATATCCAAACTCTTTCGACTTGGCACGCGCTCATTCACTCATTCCCCAAAATCTAACTTGCCTGGTGGAAAAACTATTAATTCACAGAATCATAGACTAGCATATAATTGAAGATGGTTATTAAGCTTCTTGTGTTTGCACAGTTCAACACAAATTGCCAAGGCTACAACCTCACTGGTGTGTGCTATGTCCCTGTCCTCTAATATGATGATATGACATCAAGAAGGAACAGATACCTCAACCCAGTTCAAATCTAATGCCTTGAAACTGCAAAGGAGACAAATTATTGTGCAGAAGCTAGAGTATTCAAGGCATCTTAGAAACATATTAGAGTTTGGAGGAAGTGCTGGACATTGTCTGAAGATAAGTGTGCAAACAGAAGAAAGCCTATTATATGGACAAATTTGGAAGATGAACTTGCAAAGTACATCAGTGAAAATCATCAGGATGGATTTTGTTTCTGATGTAGCTGTCTGTACCTACATCCTGGAAGAAGTAAAAATGTCAAATGATAGAATTCCTACCGTGTGGAAAGAGGCCATTCAGCTAATTGAGTCTGCGCAAACTCTCTGTCAAGCATCCGCATCCCACCAAACCTAGCCCCCAGCCCCATCCCTGTTACCTCGCATCTGCGATGGCTAATACTCTTAGCCTGTGCATCCTTGGACACTACAGGGCAAGTTAGAATGGTGAATCCAATGAACCTGCATGCCTTTGGATTGTGGGAGGAAACCAATGCACCAGAATGAAACCCAAGATGCTGGGAGAATGTCTGAGTGGAGTTTGCACCGTCACTCACAGCTGGAATTGAACCTGGCTCTCTGGTGCTGTGAGTCAGCAATACTAACCATTATGCTGCCCCAGCAAAAATTTTTTTTTGTTTCAATGTCAGCCATGGATGGTGTACTATCTATACAAAGAGAAACAAGTTTGGACTGTGACAGCAGACTATGCTTTCACTGCATGTCCAACAGAATTTGATAGTTTTGCCGCATTTCAGTGGCTGATAATCAAATTTGACTAAATGACTTTTATATGTCTGTGTTTTTGAAATTAAAAAATTGGTTTAGTTATGCATACAGAAGACAATATCTGTCTCCATGGTAATTACTGCTGTTTTTAATAAATAGAACTTTAATGATTAAATGCTTCAGCGAGTAGTCAGTCTCTGATTTGGCAATTCTGAAATCACTACATGTGAACGGTTATGTAACAAGAGGTGGGATTTTATTCCCTCAAATATATTACTGGTATGTACCGTTAGCTGCTACCATTACATTGGCAGTATTACTGAATATTTCTATATTGCTACACTGCTTTTTGGCTCAAAATTTAATCTTGGAAACCTGACTTTTACACAAATGTGGAGAAAGTGAGGACTGCAGATGCTGGAGATCAGAGTTGAAAAGTGTGGCGCTGGTCAGGCAGCATCTGAGGAGCAGGAGAATTGATATTTTGGGCATAATGCACGAAACATTGACTCTCTTGCCTCCTTGAATGCTGCCTAACCTGCTGTGCTTTTCCAGTGCTACACTTTTTGACTTTTACATGAATATGTATGGCAGGCTTTTGAAGATTAAGATCATGACTTTTATTCTGTGGGACATTTGAAATAACAATAGATCAGAACCCTGAAGTAGCTAGAGACATTATTTACTTTTAAGTCCAAAATGTATTGCTTTTAAAAGAACTGCTGAGAAGAATTGCGGATTGAAGTTCAGTAATTAACAAAGCCCTGCATGAAACTGTGAGGGAAACCTCAAACAGAGAAAAACTCAACAAGAAGCAATACAAGGTGTATCTCACCTCTCGGCAGAAAGCCACCTGTTGTGCACATTTGTTTTTGCCTTCCGGCATGTACAAGGGCAGGTTGAAAAGTCAGTTTCAACTCTTCTGGAGTGGACTAGAGGGATTAAAGACTCTTGTTCGTATGAGGGTTTGAGTGTTAGTGTGATATGATAGTCACATAATTATCCCGTAGTTACCCCTATGTTGCAGGTAAATAATGTCTCTAAGTTTGAGTGCTGCAAACTCGTTAAAAAGTGAACAGGACGACAAAGAGCTTTCTCACCATGAATCCTAGAATTCGAGCACCGGATTACCGAATCTCAGTCTGCAAAAATAAGAATCATGATACTGGGCTGTTCCCTTACCAACATCAGCTCTATCAGTAATGTCAACTACATTGTCCCCAGTGTTCAACTATCTGCATTTTGCGAGACTGATCTAAATATCTTTTTGTAAACTATCTTTTTGGTCTCATCCCTTATTTCTATTCTGTATATGTATGTTGTATTATTATTTTTTGAGAGTCATAGAATTGTAAAGCACAGAAACAGACTCTTTGGTCCAATTTGTTCATGCCAACCACATATACTAACCTAATCTAGTCCCACTTGGCCCATATCCCCATAAAACCTTCCAATATTTATACCCATCCAGATGCCTTATAACTGCTGTAATTGTACCTACCTCCACCCTTCTTCTGGCAGCTCATACATGCACCACTCTGTGTGAAAAAGTTGCCCCTTAGGTCCTTTCTTTATCTTTCCCCTCTCACCTAAACCTATGCTCTCCTAGTTTTGGACTCTTTCTCTCTCCTCCCCCCTCCCCCCCCCCCCCCCCTGCCCACCCACCCAAAAAAAAGACCTTGTCTATGTATTCTATCCATGCCTGGATGTAATTAATGTGTGTAATTAATAAACTCGCTCTTTTTGTTAATTCAAGAAAACCTGGTGAATTTGGCTTCTTTTAAAATAAAGTTATTTAGGTCTGAGAGAAAGGCATCCACAAAATACAAACCCTTTTAAAAATAACATTATTGAAGCCAATCCCCAGGATGGGGGGAGAGTAAGGAGTTTAACAGTTTGGGGTATTTCATCTGGAGTCATTTGAATTGGGGAGACCCACCCAGGATCTGGTTGTAATAGATGTGTCCAAACATTTCCCTCATAATCTATCAGATTACAAAGTGGGGAGCCTTTTGGTTGCAGAAAATAATTTTTATAATTTTTATTCCTGTGAACCTTTCGTTGCAGTAATACCTATATTGAGCACGCTTTGAAAAAAATTTTCTTTTAAAAAATGCATTTCTTGGTATTTTCATAAAGGATATTTGAGTTATTTTACATTTCAAATATTTTTAAACTGTCATTGAATGAATATTTTAATATGCAGTTCAGCAGCATGTCTTCAGTGAAGGGCTGTGAAAGCGTATTGCGTTAAGAATGTGATTTATGCTTTTCATCTTCTGCACTGACAGATCCCCAAAGAAAGTTGATTTTGGAGAAGGTGGTTTTACTTTACCTTAGCTGAAAGCTAGGTGAAGGTGTCTTCTCCATTTTAGATGAAACTCAAGTCAAGAATTAATTGAATTATCAACTGTTTATGCCTTTGAGTTGGGAGATCTCGTGTTTGTGCAGCACTGGAGATATTTGTTCAATCTGAGAGTTGAAGGAGGATGGCCTTCTGTCTTTGGCTACTGGGTATGTTTCATAATTTAATTAAGGTCATCTTCGCTTGGAGGCAGAGTGAGTTGTTTCATCTATGAGTAGAGCTGCCTCACAGTGCTAGGCATCTAGGTTTGATTCCAGCTTCAGGCGACTGTTTGGAGTATGCATGCTCTCCCTGAGTCTGTGTGAGTTCCCTCTGGGTGCTCCGGTTTCCTCCCACAGTCCAAAGATGTGCAGGTTAGGTGGATTAGCCATAAGAAATGCGGGGTTACAGGAAGAGGGTAGGGGTTAGCAAAAACAGAAATTGCTAGAAAAGCTCAGCAGGTCTGAGAGCATCCGCGAGAGAAATCACAGTTGACATTTCTGGTCAAGTGACCCTTCCTCAGAATTGATGGTAACTAGGAAAATGTTGTTTTACATGCAGCGGAAGAGGGTATGGAGTAAACAATGGTGGGGAGGGGTGGTGGTGGTGGTGGTGATAGATCTGGGTTGGTGTGTGCTCAAATGTCCTGCTTCCACAATGTAGGGAATCTTTGCACCATTGGTTTTGATGGTGCTTACAGTGAGTGCCCTACAACAGTGTTAATGGCTGTTCCGTGTTGGCCAAGTTGTCTGCTGAGCAATGTATCCTTAAGAGAAAAGTTGTTTAGGAGTGTAAACATTTTCCTGTGTTTGAACGAGTTAGTTTATCTGGGCAGGGTGTTGAAGTACTGTTCTCTGTTGCAGACCAGGATTGTTGCTGTCATTTGAAAGGCTGCAGGGTGTTGTGGTGGAGTTGGAATTATGTTTGAAGTACATTGTCATAATGACTTAACCAAAGTAGGAATGTTGCTCGGATAAAATTTGAATAAAATTTGCCTACTTCAAAACTAATTTAATAAATATAAATATTTTTGCTAGAACTGAAGAGACTAGAGTAATGAGCATGACATAACATGTCTGTCTTACTGATTTGTATTTTTGTATGTCACCAATACACTATTAACAAAGGTTTTGTTGATTTCAGTGAGAAGCAACCAGAATGCTTGTTATCACAATGCGTGAAGGGGCCAATGATTGTTTTGGATCCGAGTTTACCAGCAAATATTACCATCAAGGAACTGCCTTTGCTCTACCCTTTCTTTCAGGCTGTAAAACATGTATTGCAAATACCAAAACTGAAAAATCCATCGTCCAATATTACTATAATTATGTTTGATAATCTAAAAGAAGGTAAGTGCAAATAATTTTGAGCTGAATGTAAAACTAAGTAGGAAGTTGTTTTAAATTGATGAAAACCTGAAATTCTAAATTCATTGGTAAAAGATTTGAAGTCAAATGCATAGGGGATGTACATGTGTGGTTAAGAAATTTAGGGTCGTACAGGAGGAATTGCTTTACACTGGATTTTGAAACTGACACGTGCTCAGTGACTGAAGCGGAACATTTGGACTTTTGTGGGAGATTGTAAACTAAAGCATCATTTGCTTATTGTAAAACAAAGGCCCATAGAAATAATCAAAGATGAGCGAATGCTCCTGGAGTCCTGGCCAGTATTCTTTCCTTAAGCAACAGAACGAAAGCTAGCTGAATAAATAATTAAATTTAACTTAGTGGAATCTTGCATTGTATGATTGACTATGTGACAGCAGTAATCAAGTTTCCAGTTTGAACTGTATTCAGTAGTTGTTTTCAAACTAGCATTTTTTAGTCAGTGAAACTTGATGAACCTCCTAATAAACAGGCAAGTGCTATAGCCAGCTCTACCATACTGTAAAATATCTCTACAGTAGCATAATAGATATTCATTTTGTTCGCGGTTTTTGAGAAGATTTCTAGCTCAGGTTGAGGTTCTGATTGTAGGTTTGCTCACTGAGCTGGAAGGTTCATTTTCAGACATTTCGTCATCATACTAGGTAACATCTTCAGTGAGCCTCAGGATGAAGCACTGGTGGTATGGCCCACTTTTTATTTATGTTTAGGTTTCTTTGGGTTGGTGATGTCATTTCCTGTGGTGATGTCAGTACCTATTCTTTTTCTCAGGGGGTGGTAAATGGGATCCAAGTCAATGCATTTGTTGATAGAGTTCCAGTTGGAATGCCATGCTTCTAGGGATTCACATGCATGTCTTTGTTTAGCTTGACCTCTGATGGATGTGTTGTCTCAGTCGAAGTGGTGTCCTTCCTCATCTGTATGTAAAGATACTAGTGAGAGTGGATCATGTCTTTTTGTGGCTAGTTAATGTTCATGTATGCTGGTGGCTAGTTTTGTGCCTGTTTGTCCAACTTGTGTTTGTTACAGTTCTTGCAAGGCATGTTGTAAATGATATTAGTTTTGCTTGTTGTCTGTATAAGGTCTTTCAAGTTCATTAGCTGCTGTTTTAGTGTGTTGGTGGGTTTGTGGGCTACCATGATGCCAAGAGGTCTGAGTAGTGTGGCAGTCATTTCGGCGGACTGTGGTATAGGTACCCAATGAACATGATCCACCGATTTCTCTGCAACATACCCAAACAAGCAGTCAAAACACATCCAGAAGTCCTAGCCACCCTCCCCTACATCAAAGACATCTTGAAAATGACTGCCAAACTACTCAGACCTCTTGGCATCATCCCACTTCGACTGGGACGACATCCGAGGACAAGCCAAACAGAGACATGTGTGAGAATTCCTAGAAGCCTGGCATTCCAACTGGAACTCTATCAACAAACACATTTGACTTGGATCCTATTTATCACCCCTGAGAAAAAGAGCAGGAAATGACATCACCAACCCAAGGAAACCTAAACACATAAATTAAAAGCAGGGTCATACCACCAGTGCTTCATCCTGAGGTTCACTGATGATGTTACCTAGTATGGTGATGACACGTCAAAAAAGGAATCTTTCAGCTCAGCGAGCAAACATACATCCAGAATTAATTTTGTTCAGAATTAACATAGATAAAGGGGTCATGGAGATTTAAAATGTATCAGTGAATCTAAGGTAACATTGAAATATTTTGTTTTAGTGGATGACGCACTTTCAGCAATACAAAAGCAAAATGATAAACTTCTGGGCTGGAGAGGCTATCTGGTAAGTTTTTGATTTATTTTAAATTTGTCATTGACTAACAAACATATATTCATACACTAAATGCCAGGAATGCATTAATGCTGAAGTAAAGATTGAGTTAACGGTTGACTAATTATCTAAGAATTGTTAAACTGCATTGAATCCTTAATATATTTGCCTGAATAAAAACCTGTCAGTCTCCATTTTGCAACTTGTAATTAACCTAATATCCACAGTCTCTTGGTAAGGAAATACCAGTTTTACACAACCCGTTGTGTGAAAAATGTTTCCTGATTTCACTCATATATAGTCTAGCTCTAATGCTAAACTTGTATCTGATTACTTCCTCTGGTGAGGAATCAGTTCCTTTGGATCTACACTTTACCTTTTTAGAGACTTTAATTGGATAGTCCCTTAACTTTGAATTCAAGATCCAATAATCCTTGTTTGTGAAATCTATCCTCATAATTTAGCACATATTCTATTCATTCACTGGATGAGGATGTCGCTGGCTAGGCCAGCATTTATTACCCATCCCTAATTGCCCAGAAAGCCGTTTAGTGTCAAGCAGATTGCTATAGGTTGGAAACACATACAAGCTAAGTAAGGATGACATTTTCCTTCCGAAAGAGATTTAGTGAACCAGTTATTTTTTTTTCCTGACAATTGACAATGGATTCATGTTCATCATCGGACTCAATTTCAGATTTTTGAATTCAAATTCCTCCATCTGCTGTGGTGGGCTTTGAACATGGTTCTCCAGAAAATTACTCGGTGTCTGGATTAACAGTCTGGTGATAGTACCACTAGTTGAAGAGTGTGGTGCTGGAAAAGCACAGCCTGTCATGCAGCATCCAGGAAGAAGGTCAGTCAATGTTTTGGGCATAAGTCCTTCAACAGGAATCCTGATCAAGGGCTTATACCTGAAACATCAACTGTCCTGCTCCTCAGATGCTACCTGACTAGCTGTGCTTTTCTAGCACTACACTTTGACCTCCAGCATCTGCAGTCCTCACTTTCTCTTAGTTCATAATACCACTAGCTGTCACCTCCCCATTCTGGTGCCTTTTACCTGTGTCTATCCAGGAATAATATTCATAATTTAACAAATTATTCAAAGATAGAATCGGGACAAGGCTGTTTTAGAGTTGGACACTCACTCTTTATGTTCTAGTTCCCTTGAGATAAACACAACCTCAGCTATTTTTTCATCTTTTTTTCATCTGTCACCATCTTTTAGTGACTATAGATGTGGAAGCATATGTTCTACAGTTTTTAACCTCTTCTAATATGTCTACCTTGAATCCAAAGTGTGAGACCTTCAGTTTCTCCACATGATCTCTTATCTATCACAGTTTTGGCGACACAATTATTCTATGTGCCTTTGTAGCGTCCTGCTCTGGTCCACACAATTTGCTGCCTCCTTAGTAAGTGTCATAGAAAAGCTTGGATGCATGACTCTTTCTTCCTCCATTCAAGTGATTGCATAAATTGAAATCTGCAGCAGTAAGTGCATAAAGGTATTCCTAACAAAAGCATCTGCAAAATTAGACAGTCATAGAGAACCATGCACAGTGAAATATGCAGGGGGTTCTCTCAATGGACATTTATAATTTGTGAACAATCCCTGATTACAGCTTGAGACACTAGACTACACTATGTTGAAACCTGGTATAGCTGGAACATCTTATTAAGCCAAGACTATTGAGTTTTCCTCTTGCAGGTCACTGCCTTCATCAGCCAAATACTCATGAGTCATTGCATACCAGTCAGTGCAAGGTGGCAATGGGTTTCGTGGAAAAATAGCATCTATTGATAGAAAGTTCTTTATTCAATATCCATAGCAGCGAAGGAGCTGCCTTGCCTCTGGTACACGTACAGTAGCTAATTGAGAAGGCTCACCTTCTCTTTCTCTGGTTAACTCTATGTGGGCACACCTGGTTTGTTATATTGCCACCTAAAGTGAAGAGACAATACTATTGTGAATACTTTTATGAAAGCTGCCAAAACACACTTAGAATCCCTACTGTTTGGAAGCAGGCCATTTGGCCCATTAAGTGCACACTGACCCTCCGTAAAGCATCCCACCCCTTTACCTTATCCCTGTAACCCTGCATTTCCCACTGCACACTGTGGGTAATTTAGCATGGCTAATCCTTTGGACTGTGGGAGGAAACCGGAGCACCTGGAGGAAACCCACACAGACATAGGGAGAATGTGCAAACTCCACACAGACAGTTGTCCAAGGCTGGAATTGAACCCAGGTCCCTGGCATTGTGAGGCAGCAGTGCTGACCACGGAGCCACCATGCTGCTACATGAGCCACCGTGCTACCCCTTGTTTAATTTATTGTAGTCACATATACCTAAGCACAATGAAAGTATCGAGTCTATTTGTATTTTATGTTCTCTCAATTTGTTCATATTGGAAAACATTTTCCTCAGACAGTTGCAGATGATAACAATCTCCAGTGTGTTCTGTTGGTGTTCTGTTTCCATCACTGAGTATGCTGTGCTGTTTGTAATATCAGGTATCATTATTCTGTAGTGTCTTCAAAAAAAAATTGAGTTTGTATTTGGAAACTCATTAAAACCCAAAATCAGTTCCATATTATTCTTGTCATAGGGATCTTAATTGTATCCATCAATATGGAGGTCTTTGGAATGGTTAAAAACCTTTGTGATTGTTGTCTAAAAGTCTTGATCCTTAGAAGGAAGTTGTTGTTACCTGATTTATTTGTATTTGATGTGAAAAGTTGATAACTGATTCTCCTCCACCGAGATCATATTAAAGTTTACAGCATTGTGAAGCATTGAACTGGACTCCAGTAAGTTTGAGTCGAAAAGTGTGGTGCTAGAAAAGTACAGCCAGTCAGGTAGCATCCGAGGAGCACGAGAATTGCTGTTTTGAGCATAAGCCCTTCATTAGGAACCCTGCTCCTCGGATGCTGCCTGACCGACTGTGCTTTTCCAGCACCACATGTTTTGATACTGATCTCCATCATCTGCAGTCTTCACTTTCTCCAATAAGTTTTAGCTAGATTACCAAGGAAGGTCCTTGAAAAATGCAACTCTAAATGATATGTTATATAGAAACTATTAAATGCATTCCTTAAAATAGGAGTGATTGAATGATATGACAAATAGTTGGGAGTGGTAGTTAATCACCAAAAGAATTATGACTATAGTTTTGTTATTGAGTTCAGTTGTCTTTTAGAGAATGATGGCGAAAGTGGGTACTGCAGATGCTATAGATTGGAGTCAACATTAGAGTGGTGCTGAAAAAGCACAGCAGGTCAGGCAGCATCCAAGGAGCAGGAAAAGCGATGTTTCAGGCAAAGCCTTTCATCAGGAATGAGGTTGGGAGCCTTAGGGGTGGAGAAATAAATGGGAGGGGGGTGGTCCTGGGGGGAATGTAGCTGAGAGTGCAATAGGTGGATGGAGGTGGAGGTGGAGGTGAAGGTGATAGGTCGGAGAAGAGGGTGGAGTGGATAGGTGGGAAGGAAGATCACAGGTGGGACAGGTCTTGAGGACGGTGCTGAGCTGGAAGGTTTGAACTGTGGTAAGGTGGGGGGAGGGGAAATGAGGAAGCTGAAGTCCACATTGATGCCCTGATGTTGAAGGGTTCTGAGGCAGAAGACGAAGTGTTCTTCCTCCAGGTGTCTGGTGGTTAGGGAGTGGCGATGGAGGAGGCTCAGGACCTGCATGTCCTCGGGAGAGTGGGAGGGGGAGTTGAAATGTTCGGCCATGGGGCGGTGGGGTTGATTGATGCGGGTGTCCTAGAGATGTTTTCAGAAGTGCTCTGAAAGTAGGTGTCTCCTCTCCCCAATGTAGAGGAGACCGCATCGGGATATATCTCTAGTGGTGGGGTCCATTTGTAGGTGGCGGAAATGTTGGCGGATGGTGCGATGTATACAGAGGTTGGTGAGGTGGAAGATGAGGACCGTAGGGGTGGGGTAGGGGGTTCTGTCTTTGTTGCAGTTGGACTGGTGGGGTTCGAGGGCAGAGGTGTGGGACGTGGATGAGATGCGTTGGAGGGCATCTTCAATCGCGTGGGAAGGGAAATTGCGGTCTTTAAAGAAGGAGGCCATCTGGTGTGTTCTGTGGTGGAACTGGACCTCCTGGGAGCAGATTCGGCTGAGGCAGAGGAACTGGGAATAGGGGATAGCATTTTTGCAGGAGGCAGAGTCGAAGGAAGTGTAATCCAAGTAGCTGTGGGAGTTGGTGAGTTTGTAGGAAATGTCCATGTTGAGTCGGTCACCATTGATGGAGGTGGAGAGGTCCAGGAAGGGGAGAAAGGTGTCAGAGATAGTCCAGGTGAATTTAAGGTCAGGGTGAAATGTGTTGGTGAAGTTGATGAACAGTTCAACCTCCTCGTGGAAGCACAAGCTGTCACCAGTGAGCAAACCTACATACACGGTATAGGGGATTTTCCTCTGCTCTGCGTGGTTCCTCTGTGCTGCAGTTTGTGGTGACTCATTAAAATAGTGTTCAAATGCGGCTTCGTTTGTGGATGTTGGGACGATGGCTTCTGTAATTCAGTATTTGGTCTGTATGTGTTGTTTTTCTGTTTTGCTGGTTTGAAATTCCCCATTGGCTGTTCGCTCTACTGTGACATCTAGGAAGAGCAGACAAAATCACTTTACGGTGTATTCAAAAAGAATGGGTACCCAATGAACACAGTCCGCTGATTTCTCAGCAACAAACCCAAACAAGCAGACAAAACACGTCCAGAAACTCTAGCCACTCTCCCTTACATCAAAGACACATTGGAAATGACTGCCAGAGTACTTAGACCTCTTGGCATTATGATTAGATTAGATTAGATTAGATTACTTACAGTGTGGAAACCCACAAACCCACCAATTGACTAAAACAGCAGCTAATGAACTTGAAAGACCCTATACAGTCAACAAGCAAAAATAATGTCATGCCATTTACCTTGCAAGAACTGTAACAAACACTGCATTGGACAAGCAGGTAGAAAGCTAGCTACCAGGATACATGAATATCAACTAGCCACAAAAAGACATGACCTTCTCTCCCCAGTATCCTTACATACAGCTGAGAAAGGACACTACTTTGACTGGGACAATACATTCTTTCTAGGACAAGCCAAACAGAGAGATGCGCGAAATTCCGAGAAACATAGCATTCCAACTGAGAATCTAACAACACATTGACTTGGATCCCATTTACCACCCCCGAGAAAAAGAACCAGAAAATGACATCACTACAGGAAATGACGTCACCAATGCAAGGAAACCTAAACAAATAAATAAAAAGCGGACCATACCACCAGTACTTCATCCGGAGGCTCACTGAAGATGTTACCTAGTATGTTGACAAAATATCTGAAATTAAACCTTCCAGCTCAGCGAGCAAGCCTGCATCCATATTTATATATATCACTGCTGGAAATCTTACTCCTTTTCCAAAATTGTGTCCCTTTTTAAATAAACTTGAATAAAGGTTGTTTTTAAAAGTGAGAGTAACATAAGCTTAAACAATTTCTAACTGCATTTGTCTATCGATGGCCTACTAACATAGGACAATTGAATTTAGAAGCAGGGCCATTGGTCATTTGTCATTGCAAGATGGTGCACCATTTAGTGAGCACATGTCTGATCTGTATAAAGCCAGCATGTGTCTTTAAAATGGCATGATAAGGGAGAGATGACTTTGGACAATCATGAAAGTTCTTCTTCAAATATTGGCAAAGGGAATCTGATTACAGGAAGTTCAGTATATTTTATCTCTAAAGGAGAGATTATGCTTTGAATCAAGCAGGTAAACCAATAAAGATATTGAGAAACACTGGAGGAACTCAATTACTGATGTTGGCCAATGATATAATTTATCTTTGGGAGAAGTTTAATGAAGGAACAATAATAATTGGAGCTATGCATGCAGGTTACCAACCAGTCCTATTATACAGAGTTGGGTTAATAAGTTATTTAGTAAATAGAGAAGTTGTAGTTGAAATAGTGAAGCAGATTCTGAAAGGAGGAATTGATTTTATCATGAGAAAAGAGACCCGAGAGGCAGTGTTTTCACGCAGAGGGTGGAACATGAATGGAACAAACTGCCAGAGGAAGTGGTGAAGGCTGGTACAGTTACAACATTTAAAAGGCATGTAGGTGGGTACATGAATAGGAAGGGTTTAGAGGGCCAAAAGCTGACAAATAGGAATAGATTAGTTTAGGATATCTGATTGGTGTGGACGCGTTGGACCAAATGGCCTGATTCTGTGCTGTATAACTATGCCTGTATAAATGACTCGTCTGTTTCAAAGTATTGGCTTCAATAAGAAACCAGAACTACCATTGGAGGCAGAAGAAACAGATGTTGACTGAAAGTGTCCTGGATTGTTTACTAACTTTTTTTTGACAAGATGAGGAAGAGGAGGAGACTATGACACAGGAGGTAACCTGAAAATTCCATTATTGGATAAGTTTTCAATAATTTAAATTTAAAAAGTGAAAGTAAATTGAATGAAGCTGATGTGTTTAACCCACCATCTTTAATAGGAATTCAGCTAATTGAAAATGTTAAATCAAACAGCCCACTCAGAAATTGAATAACAAACATTGTTGGTCTGTTTGTACTTGAAAGACAACTATTAATGAGGACTTGGAGGCCACCTCAAAAACCAGTTAATGGGGAATAGGCAATGGTCCATTGCTTGGTAATTCCTTCTGAGTTCAGTAATGGAATTTTATGACTATCTCATGAGATTTCAATGGCAGGTCACTTGGATATTAGATAAATACAAGCGAAAATATGAAAGCCATCTTATTGGCCAGGATGACGCAAAGATGTGGTGAAATTTTGCCAGACTTGCCTTACATGTCAGCCAGTGGCAAACACCATCAATTAAATCTCTGCCTTTAATTCCAACACAGCTTTTGAGAAATTGTTTAACAGTCTAAATAGATTGTGTAGAACCCTTAATTAGTTCCAGGGATGGCGATCAGTATCTTCTCTGAATGCCAGAGGAAGTGGTAGAGGTGGGTTCAACTAGAACATTTCAACAGACATTTTGACAGGTACATGGATAGAAAAAGTTTAGAAGAGCATGGACAAACATAGGCAAATGAGACCAGTTCAGTTTAGGAAACATGGACAAGTTGGGCCGAATGGTTTCCATGCTGTATAACTCTATGGCTGTAAAATGGATATTTTAATAAGATTTTCTGAAGCAGTGCCTTTAGGAAAAACACAGTGAAAATGGTAGTGGAAAGGTTTTTACAAGATATGGAAGTTTATGGAGTTCAATCCGAGCAAATGCGAGGCGATGCATTTTGGAAGATCCACTTCAAGAGCGAACTGTACAGTAAATGGAAAGACCGTGGGGAAAATTGATGTGCAGCAAGATCTGGGTGTTCAGCTCCATTGTTCCCTGAACGTGGCAACACAGGTCGATAATGCTCAAGAAGGCATATGGCGTGCTTTCCTTCATCTGATAGGGTTTTGAGTACAAGAGTTGGCAGGTCAGGTTACAGTTGTATAGGACTTTGGTTCGGCCGCATTTGGAATGCTGTGGACAGTTCTGGTCGCCACATTACCAAAAGTATGTGGATGCTTTGGAGAGGCTGCAGAGGAGGTTCACCAGGATGTTGCCTGGTATGGAGGGCACTAGCTGTGACGAGAGGTTGAATAGATTATTTTCATTAGAAATACGGAGGTTCAGAGAGGACCTGATTGAGGTCTACAACATCATGAGAGGTATGGATAGGGTGGATAGCAAGAAGCTTTTCCCCAGAGTGGGGTCTCAATTACTTGGGGTCACAAGTTCAAAGTGTGAAGGGAAATGTTTAGGGGAGATATACGCGGAAAGTTCTTTACGCGGAGGGTACTGGGTGCCTGGAACGCTTTGCCAGCGGAGGTGGTAGAGGCGGGAATGATAGCGTCATTTAAGATATATCTAGACAGATACATGAATGGGCATGGGGATACAGATCCTCAGAAAATAGGCAGCAGGTTTAAATAGAGTATCTGGATTGATGCAGGCTTGGAGGGCCGAAGGGCCTGTTCCTGTACTGTAATTTTCTTTATTCTTTGTTCTATATGGATTATCCAAAGAAACATAAGTAGATTAGGGTTCCAAATTCGTGTTGTAGTTATTCAAAGAGATTATGACTGGTTTTGGGAATGGGACAATTTACATTTTGTGCTTATGGCCCATAATCCCAAAGTGCATTGGAAATATGGTATCAAATTTTAAAGATCATGATTAGAGTTTATTAACAAGAATATCAGTGTGTTCGGGGTAAAGCAATTACATTGTTACAGTTTGCTGATGGTCCATAAATCTGGATTAGTGGTGCTGGAAGAGCACAGCAGTTCAGGCAGCATCCGAGGAGCAGTAAAATCAACGTTTCGGGCAAAAGCCCTTCATCAGGAATAAAGGCAGAAAGCCTGAAGTGTGGAGAGATAAACTAGAGGAGGGTGGGGAGAAAGTAGCATAGAGTACAATAGGTGAGTGGGGGGAGGGGATGAAGGTGATAGGTCGGGGGCGGGGGGAGGGTGGAGTGGATAGGTTGTACTCTATAGGGTAAAAACAATGACTGCAGATGCTGGAAACCAGATTCTGGATTAGTGGTGCTGGAAAAGCACAGCAGTTCAGGCAGCATCCAAGGAGCTTCGAAATCGACGTTTCGGGCAAAAGCCCTTCTCTATGTTACTTTCTTCCCCACCCCTACCCTCCTCTAGCTTATCTCTCCACGCTTCAGGCTCTCTGCTTTTATTCCTGATGAAGGGCTTTTGCCCAAAATGTTGATTTTACTGCTCCTCGGATGCTGCCTGAACTGCTGTGCTCTTCTAGCACCACTAATCCAGAATCTGGTTTCCAGCATCTGCAGTCATTGTTTTTACCTGATGGTCCATAAGATCTATTCCAGTTAAACGATATGGGCATGAGGTAGGGGGCTGACTTAAATTGATAAACCAAAACTCTGACTATGCTTCCAGCCTATATTTTCAGTTTCACAGAAGAACTAACCAAAGTGTGTGAATTGGCCAAAGAACATTGACAAGTGTTCAACAAACAATGAAAATTAGAACAGATAAACAGACCAATTGAAAGGTTGTTGCTAGAGTCAAGGTTTCAATCTTATTACCTGTTTCAGAGGAAACATTAAAAGCAAGGTTCACTGGACCTAATCAAATCAAAAAGAAACTAAATTGTGTGAATTGTTTGCTGAATGTACAGGAGAATCAGTAGGTGTGTCAAAATAATATGCAAGCGATAAAATGGTAAGAACGATAGACAGGAGAACAATATGTTTGAAGAAATGAATGAAATTCGAAGTGTCATAAAAACATCACAACAATTCGAAAA
Source organism: Chiloscyllium punctatum (assembly GCF_047496795.1). NCBI lineage: Eukaryota > Metazoa > Chordata > Chondrichthyes > Orectolobiformes > Hemiscylliidae > Chiloscyllium > Chiloscyllium punctatum. The sequence goes on along the minus strand of NC_092770.1, from coordinate 31,197,123 downwards.
TGAATCAGAATTTGGAATGGGAGAATGAATCAGAAATTTAAAATTCATAAGTTGTTCCTACAAGCTTCAGCTGCAAAGAGCCAATTTGATTATAAATCTGGCTGAGTAAATCTACCAAAAGAAAGCTGCCTTATTTGAGTCACATTGTGGGACAAGGCAAAGTAGCATCTAAGGAAGTAGAAAGAAGGACTGTTTTGGATTTTTCTGTGCCTTAGACAAAGTGCAGAAATTTGCAGTATTTTACATGAGTGGATTTTATCATATTTTTTAAAGTATAGCACTTCTGTGTCTTCTTTAACAAATTTGTTAAAGATGGAAACACATTTGAATGAATGTAAGAATGAATGCATGAACGACACTAGCTTTAGTAGCGCCAATGATGTGAATTCTGTACTGAGTGTACAGGACACAATCCATTGAATTTTGGAAAAGTTTCAGGCCAAGAACTTTTAGTAGTTTCAGTGGAGCTTAATCCTCCAGCTGTACAATTAAAGAATTATTCACCTGTCTAGAAGAGGCTTTATCAAGTGCACACATGAAGGAAACAGAGTGCTGTGATGAAAATGAAATCATAGAGTCACACAGCACAGAAGATCCTCTCCAGCCCATTGAGTCTGCACCAAGCTATGTATAGTGAATCCATATTCTAGCACTTGGTCATAGCCTTCAGTGTCATGACATTTCAAGTGCTCATCCATATACATTTTGTTTCCTGCCTCTACTACCCTACTAAGTAATGCATTTCAGATTTCCATCACCCTCTGGGTGAAAAGGCTTTTCCTCAAATCTCCTCTCAACCTCTTGTCCTTCTCCTTCTTAAAGTTAAAAATCTATGATTAATATATAATTTTTTTTTTACAGTCTGTATTTTAGACTAGTGGCATATGAATTTTGGTTTATGTTTGCAAAGATTTTAAAATTAACTAGGTCACTCTTTCTCGAGTTAAAAGTCACACAACATTAGGTTATGGTCCAACATGTTTATTTGGAAGCACTAGCTTTTCGAGCGCTACTCCTTCAAGCGGTTGTAGAGTATAAGATCGTAAGACACACAAGTTATAACAAAAGTTTACAGTATGATGCAACTGAACTTATATATTGAAAAAGACCTGGATTGTTTGTTAAGTCTCTCATCTTTTACAATGACCGTGTTGGTTTCGGTTCTTTCTTTTGTAAATCCCAGAATTTTTTTAAAGTTACATTCTCAAATGACAATAGGTGTCATGTCGGCCCAGATAATGCATTGAAGGCATGAGGTGCCTTGTGTGAGGCTGTCTGTGCCCCAATGTTCAGACTGATTCTAATCTGAAAAAAGGGATGTACAGAATCTATCTTGGATTCATGCAGTTTTTGAGCAAAATAAAATGTAACCCTGCAAGTACAAATTCACCCCATAAACTAGTGTGTATGTATGTGTGCATGTGGGTGTGTGCGCTTGGGGGCTGTGAGGAAGTTTTGAGTGTCTGTGAGAAAGTGTGTGTGTGTATGAATATGAGTGTGAGTGTAAAGGGTATAAGTCTGTGACAGGATGCGTGTGGGGGTGGAAGTGTACGTGTAAATAAGCTTCTGTATTAAAGCCAAATCTGTGGATATGTTTGTTTCGGTGAAAGACTTCCCTATTAAATAAAAAATATGATCTAACAGGCTGGAATTCAGTCTTGGATCTGACTTCTCCAGTAGTAACATCAGCTGGGATCATAGCTCCATGTTGTACTCCATCTAATCATCTTTTTGCTCACTCATGAACCTGTGTATATCCCTATGTAGACTATCTACGTCACCCTGACAGCTTACTGCCCTAACTAGGTGTCAATGTGAAAATATACTGCTTTATATTCAGTGCCCTCATTCAAACCATTGATCTTTATCTTGGGTGCTTAAAATTTCTAGAATTGTCATTTGCTTTGACTTTTTCCCTGGCTCAAACAGATTTCTCTCTAGGCTAACAGATTTCTTAATGTTTTGTAACTTATGTTCCTGCAGCTCAAAAACTAATTGGAAGTAACTTGTTTGTCTAGACCACAGATAAAGAATCTCCCGGGTCAGTCTTAATGCAGAATCTTGCTTTTCTAAGTGGGTTTCCTGCATCATGCAAAGAGGAAGAACAACTTCGAGCCAAACTCCCACCAGTTGTTACTGACAAAATGAAGCAGGTGAGATCTTATTAAATTGTGGTTAAAGAATCACTGTCTGTGTATACACACTGAATAGATATATGTTCATATGAGTTTTGGAAATGCTTCTGTTAGAATGCCAGTCTATGACATGTACACTGTTTTTTATTGTGTATAATACTAGAGGAGGTGGAATTTAGCTTGCTGTCATAGAAACAAAATTTAAATTTATTTTTCTGTCCTCCAAACATCAATTATCTATTTTGTTCTTGAATAATTCCATGTTTTATTTACCTTGAACTATTCAGATGACTTTCTAATATGAACCACTCTTTGCCTGAAAAGTGCTAACAGACATCAGTCCTTTACCAGCTTTTGCTTTTTGTTCTGTTATCTGACAATGATGGATTTCCTTCAAATAGTGTACCATTATTGTGGTACTGTTTCATTTGTGAAAGGATGACATGTTATATAGTGCTTTTTGTGATGAGTGTTCCAAACTGCTTTGCAGCCAATAAAAGCACTCATGGGAAGTATGGTCAATATGGTAGCATAGAAAGCTAGACCTCAGTTTATGAACAGCAGTCTGAGCCGGAAATCCATGTTGTCAATTTTGTTTGGGAGTTAGAAATTTGCTTTGAAGACACTGAGGAGAAGCCACCCCTTCAAAGAAATAATATCAATTGTACCCATCTGAGAAGATAGCTAAGACAATGGTTTACGGTCTCATCTGAAAGCTGGCACCTTCAACACTACACAGTCACTCAATACTGCACTCGAGTATCTGTCTAAATTTAAGAATGAAGTCACAGGAATGAAATGTGCATTTTGAAGGTGTCATCTGCTGTACCTCTGTTCCTATGTTTTTAACTTTTCTATCAGACTGATGTCAGTTTTTCTCATCTTACTTCATTACCCGATCATTAAGAATTAGTCTATGACCATCTTAAGCGGTACTTCTTGATGTGTTTCTTGAACATTGGTGCCTAGAGCTGAACACAGTACTTACCTACTCTAACATTGCATAGCTTTTACTTAATGAATTTTGATTATTAAACATTTTATTTCATGGTTGCTGCTTTGCCATGTTGGCAAGTGTTGAGTCGTCTATGTTTCTCAAATGCTTTATCCAAAATCAGTTTCATAGCATTTATTAAAAATAGCCCTTTTATTCTGTTTGCTACACTTAGTGAATTTTACCTATTTGCACATTTTGTCTGTCCTTCTGTAGTTCCTGAGTGTTCCCATCACTCAACTTTAAGATCTTTGGAGTGGAAAATTTTGCAATGTATTTCTGAATTTGGCTTCATTTGTAGATTAGCGCAAGCAGGATCACTTATTTACCATCCTCGCCTGACAGTACTTCCCTGAATTTTGGCAAAAGCCTTGTCCATGTCCACGGTTTAGCTATAATACCCATTTCTGCTGGCTGGTATGGCATTCCAGTTGATATATCTGAAATTCTAGGCACATTGTGCAATAGGCCTGTCCCATGCCTATTTAGGATGTTGCTTTGTCTAAAATAAGGTGAACCAGGTAGGACTCCCCTATCGCCACCTCAGCCTCCAAAATAATTGGCTGTCCTTTTATAAAATCAGCTTCAGCTTGGTTCCCACTTATCACTATAAGCCAGTTCGGGCCAATCATCAATTTGTTTTATAGGCACTTTTGCTTGTTTCCAATCCAGAGCTTTCTCCCAATTTTCATTGATTCCTCCTGACAATTGCAAGTACCATGTACTTAGATGGTTAGTTTTTTTTAGACTGTGCTGCATTGATGGTCAGAAAATCATGGGTCCCTTTTTTTAATATATGCTGGCAGTGAACAAGGCTTCCTCTGCCAGTAAGGCAGACTCAAAATTAATCATTTAAATCTAATTTCACCTGCCATCCTGAATTGTGTTAATCATGGATAGGGATTCAATGGTCAACATTAACCCTAGGAGTCCCTTGCAAATATAGACATTAAAATTTTGTTGTGGAACCTTCCATATTAATGGCACGTTATAAGTTTGATATTTATGAAATAAAGAGAGAAAAGCATTGAGCTATTTTCTACCAATCGTGTGATTACAACTCAATGTCAACTCTGTTTCCCTCTCCATGGATGCTCCCGATCTGCTTAGTATTTCCATTGTTTTTATTTCACATTTACAACAGTATTTTGGTTTAATTTAGTAATTGGATTTTTTTTTGCTAATCTATAAGCCAAATGTAGGATAGTTTTGTTTGTTCTATTCTGTTGTCATGTGGATTTCTTTAAGAGATTTATTTTGACTCTGATTAATTTCAGCCACTAGATGGTGTTCTTTACATTTCCCAGTCATGTCAAATACCAAGTCGCACTCAGTTTTAATATTTGTATGTTGTGCAGTGTATTGCCTTTTTTGAAAAGTAGCACAAATAAGTCAGCATGCAAATCATAGTAGATCATGTTTAGAAGAATGGACAAATCTGGCAATGATACAAACCAGGTGTTAATTTGAATGTTAAGTTGTAAGATAATAGTTTGGTGAGTCTTAGAAATTCCATAAAACTGCAAATGGGAGGCAGATTTAAGATTGCTGTGTGTAACTGAGACTCATAATGTGATCACCTTTCAATAGAATCTGGTACCTGTGCAGTCAGTTCTATAATTCTGTGTTTTCTGCCAGCAAGAATGATTACTATTTCCTAGTCAAATCAATGTCAAGTTGACATTTCTCATTTTTTTTCAACAAAAGTTGCTGCATAGCAATTTCTTGGTGCATTTCATATATGTTTCTCATCATGATATGCGTGTAAGTCATTGCTCAAGTTTTCCTGCATTTGAGTGTACAAGAAAAGACTGTTTTTGTCAGGCTTTCTCATCAGACATTTTAGTGTAACTATCTGGTAGTGCTACCTTATCAGGCTACCATGTTTCCCTTGTTAGTGTATTAAAGTAGGGATCTATGTGGTTATCCAATTAATAGGTGTGTGACAACGTATGAAGAAGTTCTATTGATATCCTGGCTGCACTCATGCTTGGTAAAACTTGCTGTGTTCACGATTGGCTGTTGGTATAATGACACCATGAAAGTCATTGATTGAAAAGTGCTTTGGAATTTTGAGGATGTCATAAGGTGCTCAATAATAGTATTAGGTAGATTAGAGTGGTGCTGGAAAAGCACAGCAGGTCAGGCAGCATCTGAGTAGCAGGAAAATCGACGTTTCGGGCAAAAGCCCTTCATTCCTGACAAAGGGCTTTTGCCCAAAACGTCAATTTTCCTGCTCCTTGGGTGCTGCCTGACTTCATGTGCTTTTCCAGCACCACTCTAATCTAGACTCTGGTTTCCAGCATTTGCAGTCCTCACTTTTGCCTAATTGTATTAGGTAGTCTAGTCATGCAAGAAAACAATAGGAAACCCTCAGCAGGCTAGCACCAGTTCACAGGAGAGAAACAGTGTCATGTTTCAGATCTGCGATCTTTCCAGTGTTAATTCTGTCATCACAAATCTTGTCTGACTTGCTGAATGTTTACTGAATTTTTTTGTTTTTATTTCAGATTTCCAGCGTCAAAAATATTTTGCCTTTGTGAGAATAAAATCTCTTGGGAAACAGTGCCTGATGACTAAAATTGTGGGATAAACAATGTCACGCAAATATATCATGATGGCACTGTGGTTAGTACTCCTGCCTCATAGTGCCAGGGACCCAGGTTTGATTCTAATCTGGGGAGTTTGCACGTTCTCTGTCTGCGTGAGTTTCCTCACACAGTCCAAAGATGTGCAGGTTAGGAGAATTGGTCATGCTATACTGTCCCATACTGTTCAGAGATGTTGAGGCTAGGTGGGTTAGCCATGGGAAATGCGGGTTTGTGGGCTTGGGATGGGGTGAGCAGACATGGATAGGATGATCATCAGAAGATTGTTGAGTACACGATGGGCCGAATGGCCTTTATCTGCACTGTAATGATTCTGTGATTATTTGATTTAGCACGCACCTGATATTATAAACTATAAAAGCTAAAGTTGCCACTGTTCAGACCATGGGCTGCTATTCCATTAGATACACATGACTGGTTGCGGTTTAACCTGAGGGTCACGACATCTTTGAAAGAAGAGAGATTGAGAAGGAGAGTCCTGCATTGTAACCTCAGCTGGTGTAGAAATTGAATCCACACTAGTGATATCACTCTGCTTCTCCAACTGAGACAGCTGACCCCATTATAAACTATCCTTTGTGCTGGAATGGTAAACTCTGCTTGTAAAAAGAAACTGTAAACAGATTTTTGTTTGCAGTTTCTAGATGTTTTGCAATGCTATTAGCAGCTTATTTACCTTTTATCTACTGTTAATAATTCTTCATCGTTCATTTGTGGCATACAGCTTAATGAAATTTAAAACAAGTAGAGAATGCTGATGAAACTCAGCAGGTCTGGAAACATTTGGGCAGACTGCATCTGTGATCCTGTGGTGTGGTTTCCAAATTAAAATCTGAGCTTCAGTTAATGCAGTTGCTAAACAAGGCTAGTTATTCTAATCAAAGTAAGTAAAGAATTACAAGGGATACATGTTATTGCCTTCTCCTAGCTATTTTGTTAGCAGTTATGGCTGTTTTTGGCTAGACCAGCATTTATTATCCAATGCCAGTTACTCTGACAAATGAATGATTTATTGTCACATATATTTCGGGAGATATGGTGAAAAGTGTTCTGTCCCGAGAATCTGTTGTCATTTTGAAGTACAAAAGAATGAAAGAAGCGTTCACCTTCATTGGCTGGGATCTCAAACATGGCTCCAGGACCTCTACAAGATACCCACTCAGTGTCTACTGCAGCCAATGCCTCGCTGCTAATTCCAGGAGCCCATGCAGTGGGCCTGTGAAGCTGTGGTCGTCCTCCGGTCACTGCTGACACTGCTCCAGCTTCCCTGTGATGTCAGGACTGTAAAGAAAAGAAGACGGAAAGGAAGAAAAGGAGAAAGAAATAAATGTGATAGGCTTGGAGTGGACTGACCTACTGTCCTGGTGCCACTGTCTTGAATAGCTGGATGTGCTCTCTCCTCCATGCTGCAGGGCTCGCTGTCCCCTAATGCTACTGTTTCTGCATGTGCTCAGGAGGCCAGGCCTGCAGGTGACCTGTCAGAGATACCAAGTCAAAATGGTGGGTGGCTTGGAATGAACCTTGAAGGTGGTGGTGTGATCATAAGACCATAAGACATAGGAGTGGAAGTAAGGCCATTCGGCCCATCGAGTCCACTCCGCCATTCAATCATGGCTGCTGGGCACTTCAACTCCACTTACCCGCATTCTCCCCGTAGCCCTTAATTCCCCGAGACAACAAGAATCTATCAATCTCTGCCTTGAAGACATTTAGCGTCCCGGCCTCCACTGCACTCTGCGGCAATGAATTCCACAGGCCCACCACTCTCTGGCTGAAGAAGTGTCTTCGCATTTCTGTTCTGAATGTACCCCCTCTAATTCTAAGGTTGTGTCCACGGGTCCTAGTCTCCTCACCTAACGGAAACAATTTCCTAGCATCCACCCTTTCCAAGCCATGTATTATCTTGTACGTCTCTATTAAGTCTCCCCTTAATCTTCTAAACTCCAATGAATACAATCCCAGGATCCTCAGCCGTTCCTCATATGTTAGACCTACCATTCCAGGGATCGTCCGTGTGAATCTCCGCTGGACACGTTCCACTGCCAGTATGTCCTTCCTGAGGTGTGGGGACCAAAACTGGACACAGTACTCCAAATGGGGCCTAACCAGAGCTTTATAAAGTCTCAGAAGCACAATGATGTGCCCATGTATCTGCTGATGCAACAATAATCATTATTATTACGACACAGGAAGAGGCCATTTGGCCCATGTTGGCTGTCTGTGGTCATCAGCCCCGTTCCATTGCTGTATTCTCTTAGCTTTCGAGTTTATTTCTCTCATGTGCTTATCTAATTTCCTTTTGAAGTCATTGTCTTCACTTCCACCACCACAGTTGTTAATTCTTTTTCTAGCAAACAGGATGATGTAAGGTCATTGAAAATAATTTGATTGCAATAGTGTCAGTATATTCTGTGACATGGTTCTGTTCACACTGCTGGCAGCTGCATAACAGAATGACTTCTTGGACATTCAAAACAGTCTGGCAGTGCATCAATCAGTTGCTGCTGGGAGGGTTGTTTTTCAATTGTTCTAACTATTAATCTCTTTCCTTGAAAAGCCTCCATGCTCATGGTCAATCTTTAGCCCTTAGCTAAATAAATATTTTTAGAATAACATTCTAAATTGTACTGAAGGTAGTGCTAATGGCTTATTCTGTTCAAGGATTTACCAGTAAACTTGAGCTTGAGCCAGTGAATATATTCAGAGTTGTTTATTGGCTTAATATTTTTTCAGTGTTTAGTCATGTTGATATTTGTTGTTTGATTATTTTTCCATATAATGTTTTTGCATGTTGTCTGTCAGATGTTCGTTCTTTGAGGAAAGAGCATCACGTGAAAAACATTCTAATAATACTTTTTATAAATCAAAAACCGGTTTATTTTGAATGAAATATATGAATATCTGAATCTAGTTTTTCTCATAAGGGGTATTTATATTCTGTTTTGTACCATTGAAAAATAAATTACATGCCTGCCCTTTTTTAAACGGATATATTTGTAACTATGAAACTAGCTGTTATTGTGTGTGTGCATTTTTGATTTGGTTTGCATTTCAGTCAGATTTGTTCTGTTCCTTCCCTCCCTAGAAGAGAAAACAAAACGTCTGTACTTTGATTTCTGCCTCATTCCTGCATATTAGCTGATTGGTCAGTTCAGTAATCAAACTAAGTTTTCACCTTGAATGCTTTGGCAGTTTGCAGCACCAGCGTGCCTGTTCATTTAACCTCCCTGCAAAACACATAACCCCTGCTTTAATGAGAACCACCCAGACAAAATTGCAACACCACAACTAATGTCAAATGAGCAATGATCTATGATGTTTCTAATGACCGGGCTCATCTTGATTTACATTCTTGTAGATCAGAGATAAACCTACCAATCGACTGAAAATGTTCAACTGTAATGCTTTACTGCTGTAATAATTCTGAACTGATGTCCTTGTTGTTTATTGTTTGGGTATGATAATGCCAGTGCTAAGGTTTGAAGAAAATAAGATAATACATGGCTTGGAGAGGGTGGACGCTAGGAAATTGTTTCCTTTAGGCGAGGAGACTAGGACCCGTGGACACAGCCTCAGAATTAGAGGGGGTAAATTCAGAAAAGCAATGCAGAGACATTTCTTCAGCCAGAGAGTGGTGGGCCTGTGGAATTCAATGCCGCAGAGTGCAGAGGAGGCCGGGAGGCTAAATGTCTTCAAGGCAGAGATTGATAAATTCTTGATGTCACGAGGAATTAAGGGCTACGGGGAGAATGCGGGTAAGTGGAGTTGAAATGCCCATCAGCCAGGATTGAATGGCGGAGTGGACTCGATGGGCCGAATGGCCTTACTTCCACTCCTATGTCTTATGCTCTTATGGTCTTAAAATGTACCTTTGTGTTTAATACTTTGAAATGTTATTTTCACTTCAGTTATAAGCAAATATATACCTTTATTCTTAAAGGTTTGTAGCTAGCTGAAGACAATTATTTCAAATTATTGAAATAACCCATTTTGTCCTGAGCACAGGTGCAAAAAATGCCCATGGAATTAAAATTTAATTGAAAATGGTGGTACTGTGTGTTACATCTGTTTCAATTCCCGGAACTTTACCAAAGGCCTGAAGATACTTAGTTGTTTAGTTATTTATTCAGTATTTTACACATTCCAAAACACATGTTGTGACATTCTCTGGGATGGCTCAGTGGTTAGCACTGCTGCCTCACAGCGCCAGGGACTCTGGTTCGATTCCAGCCTCGGGCAACTGTCTGTGTGGAGTTTGCACATTCACCCCGTGTCTGCGTGGGTTTCCTCCAGGTGCTCTGGTTTCCTCCCACAGTCCAAAGATGTGCGGGTTAGGTGAATTGGCCATGCTAAATTGCCCATAGTGATAAGTGCATTAGTAGGGAGTAGGTGAGTGGGTCTCGGTGGGTTACTCTTCAGAGGGTCGGTGTGGACTTGTTGGCCCAAAGGGCCTGTTTCCGCACTGTAGGAAATCTAGTCTAATCTAAATAGCCAAGCAATACATCTGATCTCAATCTGGGTATACATTGATAAAATTAAGTGTTCTGAACACATCAGTTTTGATTTTCTGTGATTGCTGTCTCCCTCTACTCTGCTAAAGATGTAGGTTTCTTCCTAGGATCCCGTTCACGTAATATCCACCTGAACTGTGATTTTCTTTTCCTTCTTTGCGAATCCTTTACCTTGCTTTATGTGGCTATTGGTCAAATGACTTTTTAACTTCATTCATGGGATGTGGCATTGCTGACTAGTCCAGCATTTATGGCTCATCCCTAATTGTCCAGAAGACAGTTAAGATCAACCACATTATGTGGGTCTGGAATCATATGTAGACAGAACCAGGTAAGATGGCAGAACTCCTTTCCTCAAAGACATTAGTGAACCTCATGGATTGTTATGGCAATCAGTAGAGGTTGTATGGTTGTTAATAGACTACCTATATATTCTAGAGTTTTAAAATTAAATTCATATTCATTGCCTGCCATTGTGGGATTCAAACCCATGTCCCCAGAACGTTAACTTGGAATTCTGAAGTCCTAGCCCGGTGACATCACCACTTGATCATTGTCAGGCCAATTGAGGTGTGGGATAAAGTGAGTGGGAAATAGACCAAATGTAAACAGGTGACTATGTGTACACATTGCTACGGAGGATACTGAATAATAAAGTAGCCCCATCACATTTTACTCCCTACTGGGTTTTGGTGCTAACTATAGCAAACCTTCACACCAGCTTTTTTAAATTCAGTCTGTTCAGAGATGTTATTACATGCAGATGGAATTTGAACCCTAGACTCTGGCTCATCGGCATGAGCGCTATCACAGCGTACAAGAATCCTTTCCCTACTCACCACCATTGAAATCATTCACAGAGTCATTGAGTTACACAGGAAACAGAAACCATTTGATCCAGCTCATCCATGCTGACCAGGTATCCTAAACTGATCTAGTCCCATTTGCCAGCGTTTGGCCCAGCTCCCTCTAAATCTTTCCTATTCATATACCCATCCAGATGCCTTTTAATTGTTGTACCTCTTACATACAAGCATCACCCTCTGCGTGAAAAAGTTGCCTCTCATGTCTATTTTGAATCATTCCCCTTGCGCCTTAAAGCTATGGCCTCTAGGTGGTGGTTTGAACTTGGAACTTCATTACCTAATATTTAATTGTGATTCATTCCTCAATTTGGTTGCGTTGTTTAACCAACTGCGATGGAGAATAAAATTAATGGATTTATAGATGCAAATGAAAGGCTTCACTATTGATGCAGATTTTATTTGTGTTGTGCAAAATTAGCAGATTATATTGATGGATCTGATGTTACATTTGACTTCTGATGCTATTCTCCACCCACCAGATCCATTATGACTAGCAAATACAATAATGTATGTTTAAGTTTGTGAAATACTTCATTTTATTATTGGCTGACTGTTCTATCACATTCACTTTTGCAGTTAATTTACCTTGATAGTTTACCAATATAATTCTTCCTCTTCAGCTGCAGTTGTATTCTGAAACTGGTGTTGTGTTACTGCTACTTAACGATCCCAAAGATTTTGTGGAACTAACTAAACAACCTAAAAATAACATGACAATAGAAGGGAAAGCGATCACAATTAGTCCTGTATATTTACTGTGGGATCTCAGCACTATCAGTCAGGTAAGTTCTTCTATTATTTGTTTAACAGCATATATACAATATATGCAATTGTATTTATTTGTATTAAGATTTTTGGAATAATTAAATCTAGTCTATTTAATAATTACAATATTGGTATAATTGCATTTTTGTGGAGTTACTCAATTTTTAATGTGAAACAGCAATTCTACCTAATGTAATATGGCCTCCAAATGCCATATTATGGAGAGTCTGATTAAAAAGTCATCCAGACTCCAAACATGAGCTTGCTGTCTCTCCATGGATGCTATCTGACTTTGTGATCTCCAGCATTTGTTGTTTTCAGTACAAATTCTAGAATCAGCAGTAATTTGCTCGAACACCATATGCTGGGAGAGAACCACAATTGTAGGTGTTGAAAATCAAAAAATCAAAACTATAAATTATAGTAACACAGCAAACTAAACAGCAACTGTGGAGAGATGCTCATAACGATACCTTTGTCTTTGTATATACTTACTTTATATCATACAACAACTTGCATAATAAAATAAATGCTGAAAGGACTATGGATGCTGTAAATCAGAAACAAAAATAGAAATTGCTGGAAAAGCTCAGCAGGTCTGGCAGCATCTGTGGAGAGAAATCAGAGTTAACATTTTGGGTCTGGTGACCCCATCTCAGTTCTGAGGAAGGGTCACCCTTGCAAGGGGCCTCTTAATTGGTGTCCTTAACTATATCAGTAAGCAGCCCTGGTCCCACGTTTTGCCCCGGTGGGTTTCCCTCCTGTTTTAGGACCCAACATTGAGACTTCCTCATTAAAAGTAGAATACAACATGATCTGTGCATTAAAATATTGATGTGTATTTGTTTTGTAGCTTGATATAGGTTTTTAAAAGGAACATGTGAGCTTGTAAAACTTAAAAAGTATTTCTCATACTTGCTAATCTGAAAAACAGTTCATTCTTCAAAGAATACATTAATTTTTAATGTTGATTCATTAAATATTTTGTTAGCACAAGATTAAAATTAATTTGCAACGTTGTAAATGAACATGAAAAAGATGACGATGCTATTAAATTTTAAGCTATTAAAGGACAATTGTTTTGTGTATCAATAGTTTTTTTCTACTAAAATAATTATTGTAGTTTACGAACACTTGATAGTTGTAACACAGTAAGTCCATTCATCACCAGCTTCACTCTTCTCCACAAGTCCAAGCAGGATGATGATATTTCGGCCAGTCGGTTCGAGGATAATGAAGAACTACGATACTCTTTGCGCTCTGTGGAGAGATATGCACCTTGGATTCGGCACGTCTTTATTGTGACAAATGGTCAAATCCCTTCCTGGTTAAACTTGGACAATCCTCGTGTTACAATAGTAACACACCAGGCAAGTTCTTTTGTATTTATTTAGTGTAACAACTTTGGATTATTATTGTCAAGTAAGGTAAAACTGTAATCCTGTTGCTATGAAAAAATATCAATCCTGCTTCCATACTGTAGGGCTTCTATGAGCAACAGGATGAAAGGAGATATCAAAATAAATAACAAAGTGTAAGTTAAATCATCCCAGTTGTTTTCTTTTCCTGCTACATGCAGGCTAGAATAAACACTGATTTAGAAACATTGGAATACAAAAGGTTGTAATAGTCTTCCTAGCCTATCTGTCTAATCCCAGATTCTGGAAGAGTTGTATCCAATGAAATTGCTCATCTTTCTGCATCAAATTCTTAACCGACACTCAAATCCACCACTTTTGTACGTTTGTTCATCATTACAATTTACGTAAAGTTAAATCTCACTCGGCTTTCCTTCCTCCTCACCCTTGTTGTAAGTGACATACACTTGTTGCTTTCAGTGATTTATCCACCATCTCTGTAAAGTTCTGCTGTGAAAATAATGCACATTAGACTAGTTTCTGTTTATTAGGCTTGTGCACATTTCACGTTTGTCCATTTAATTATATCCACCTGTTTCCCATTCTATCCAGGTACCATTTCTATTTGATGAGTCTGTTGACTGGCAACCAATTTGAGCTTACCATGGACCATGTTTAGAACAGTACAGATTAGGTTAGGTGGGATTGTTTGTCCAGTTAACCATGTTTGTAAATTTCTTTCACATTTAACCATTTTCTCCTAGGAAATTTTCAGAAATGTTAGCCATTTGCCCACATTCAGTTCCCCAGCTATTGAAACACACCTACATCGAATACCGGGTCTTTCTCAAAAGTTCATTTATCTAAATGATGATGTAATGTTTGGAAAGGAAGTGTGGCCTGATGATTTCTACTCTCATTCTAATGGACAAAAGGTTAGCATTTCTTTTAAACTAGAAATTATCCAAGTGTACTATTGGCAACAAAGCTACACAGCTATCGAGTTTAAACCTAACAATAATTCTGTTGTATTGGTTGTACTAATTAATTAGATAAATTCAAGATTATCTGCTTCTACATTGTTTGGAAACACACCGTTTTTGTGCAGCATATTTAACAATTTATAAGGTTGAGGCAAATTATATTTACTAATACTTTTAACTTGTTTGGCTTAAATTACAGAGACACGTCTACACATTTTAATTTTTTAAAATTGTAATTTAATTGTTAACTTTAGGTTTATCTCACGTGGCCAGTTCCAAATTGCGCCGATGGATGTCCAGGGTCCTGGATTAAAGATGGCTACTGTGATAAAGCTTGCAATAATTCAGCCTGTGATTGGGATGGAGGTGATTGCCTTGGTAGGTTTAATACCAGTTCTTTTCTCTTGTGTCCTCTGCACTCCCATGTAGCTCATTAAAAAATGGCAATGAGTGTTTAGAAAGGGTCATATATTTTCAAGAACTGAGTGCTATAATAGGGTTATACACTATACAATTTGAATTGCAAGTGCAGGCCACAGTTTATACATGTAGGCTAACCAAAAGAGAGTGAATCTCAATTTGTCTTTGCTCAGTAAGTCTTCAAGTATAAACCTGAACACTCGCTGGATGGGGAGTAAAGGGAAATTTGGACATACTGTTTCTTCAATGTGAGAAGAGATTTCATAAAGGTGTTTAAAATTATGAAGGGTCCAGACATCCAGTCGATAGAGAGAAAGTGTTATTATTGGAGAATGAGATGATAATAGATTTTAGGTGAATGGGAAAAGAACCAAAGGATGTTTAGATGTATTTTGGCAAGGCTTCATGGGCATTACATCCTGAAGTCGAATTTGGACCCAGACCTTTTGACCTAGAGGCAGTGATGCTATCACTATGCCACAAGATCATTTATTTAATTTGTTTAATGTGTTCCATTAATTATCCAATGAGTGTCTGACATTTATGTATTAAGCTTAATTTGTATAATTTAGTAAAACGGTATGTTACCATTAGTATGCATGCATTGCAATGGTAATTTTATCACATATATAAATAACATTCGATGGAGACATTCTCTAAATCTGCTGCTTATCAGCTAACAATTGGGAGAGTTCAGTTGCAAATAAGAATCCATAGGAATAAGAAATACTCCTCTTTAAACACTGGAGAGATCCCAGAGAACTGCAGAATAGGCAATGTTGCTCCTTTGTTTAAGAGGAGCAACAGGGATAATCCAGGAAATTACAAGCTTTATGTCAGTGGTAAAGGAAATAATTGGTGAAGGTTTTTGGGATAGAACTTACTCACATTCGGAAAACTTTGGACTTATTAGCAATAGGCAGCATGGTTTTGAGCCATGTCTCACAACCTTGATTAATTTTTTTTGAAGAATTGACAAAGGTGGTTGGTGAGGGCAGGGCAATAGATGTTCTCTATATCGACCTTAGCAAGGCCTTTGACAAGGACCTTCATGGCAGGCTGATACAAAAGATGGAGGCATACCAAGCACAAAGGCAGATTGGTTGTAGTTGTTGATAATCAATTATCTCATCCACATGATACCACTGCAGGAGTTCCTCAGGATAGAAATTTTCTAATCAGTCTGTTCAGAGATGTTTGACACACCACCTTTGTGTCATCTGCAAACTGAGCAACGATGCCCTCAATTCCTTTGGTCAGATCGTTAATGTATAACATGAAAAATTGTGATCCCAACACTGATCCCTCCAGAACTCCACTGGTCACCAGCTGCCATCCTGAGAAAGACCCCTTTATCCCTGTTCTCTGCCTTCTACCAGTCAGCCAATTCTTAGTCTATGCCATTACCTTGCCCCTAATGCTATGGCCCATCTTGTGCCTCCTTTGTGGCACCTTGTCAAAGGCCTTCTGAAAATATAAATAGATCACATTCCTTGGCACTCATTTGGCTAACTTATGACCTCAAAGATTCTAACAGCTTTTGTCAGGCATTACCTCTTCTTGAAGAAGCTGTGCTGACTGAACCCTATTTTGTCATACATTTCTAAGTACTATGCAATCTCATCCTTAATACTGTACTCTAAAATCTTAATTTCTGCTTCCGTCCTATCTTAAACAGGGTAGCTTATTAGCCATTTTCCATCTTCTAGGGCCCTCCCTGACTCCAGTGATTCCTGAAAGGTCACCCGTAATGTGCCTCCACAATCTCCTCAGTTATCTCCTTTAGAACTCTATTGGGTCTGAGTGATTTTTGCATTTTCAGACCTTTCAGCTTCCCCAGCACCACCACCTTAGCGATGGCATTCACTTCTACCCCCTGACTGTCTTGAAGTTCTGGTTTGTTGCTGGTATCTTTTGCTGTGAAGACTGATGCAAAGTAACAATTTAATTCCTGCACCATGTCTTGTTCCCCATTACTACTACTCTAGCCTCCTTTTCCAGCAGTTCAATATCCACTCTTGCTGTCTTATCTTTATATATCTTAAAAATCTCTTGTAATCTTCTTTCATATTACAAGCTATCTTACCCTAATATTACCCTAATGGCTTCCCAATTCTCTGGCTTCCCACTAATCTTCAACATATTGTATGCTTTCTCTTTTGATTTATGCTGCCCCTGGCTTCCTTTGTCAGCCATGGTGGCCTCATCCTCCCCTTAGTATGTTTCTTCTTTCTTAGAATGAGTTTCTGCTGTGCCTTCTAAATTACCCTCAGAAACTTCTGTCATTGCTCCTGCATTGACTTCCTTTCCTAGGCTCCTCTTCTCATTAGATATATGAATAGACATGGAATGGAGAGATATGGACCACGTAAAGACAGAAGTTTTTGTTTAGAAAGATGTCATATGTTGGTGTGGGCTTGTTGGGTCAAAGAGCCTGCTCCTGTAGTGTACTGTTTTTTGTTCAGTCAACTCTGGCCAATATGGTTTTGTGTGGGTGAGATCGTGCCTTACCAACTTAATAAAATTCTTTGAGGAAGTGACCAAGTTGATAGATGAAGGAAGCGCTGTTGATGTCATATACATGGACTTTAGTAAGGCGTTTGATAAGGTTCCCCATGGTAGACGAATGGAGAAAGTGAAGTCACATGATGAGCAGGGGATACTAGCTAGGTGGATAAAGAACTGGTTGAGCAACAGGAGACAGAGAGTAGTAGTTGGAGGGAGTTTCTTGAAGTGGAGAGAGGTGACCAGCGTGTTCCACAGGGGTCAGTATTGGGGCCGCTGTTGTTTGTAATATACATAAATGATCTGGAAGAGGGCACTGTTGGTATGATAAGCAAGTTTGCAGATGATACGAAGATTGGTGGCAGAAAGCATAAGGGACTGTCAAGAATACAAGATGATACAGATAGACTGGAGAGTTGTGTGGAAAAGTGGCAGATGGATTTCAATCCAGACAAATGTGAGGTGATACATTTTGGCAAGACTAATTCTAGAGCGAATTATACAATGAACGTAAGAGCCTTGGGGAAAGTTGTGGGCAGAGAGATCTGGGAGTACAGGTCTATTGTACCCTGAAGGTCGTGGCACAGGTGGATAGAGTGGTCAAGAAGGCATATGGTATGCTTGCCCTCATTGGACAAGGTATTGAGTATAAGAGCTGGCAAGTCATGTTAAAATTGTACAAGACATTGGTTTAGCTGCATTTAGAAAACTGCGTACAGTTCTGGTCGCCACATTACCAAAAGGATGTGGATGCTTTGGAGAGGATGCAGAGGAGGTTTACGAGGATGTTGCCTGGTATGGAAGGTGCTAACTATGAAGAGAGGTTAAGTAGGTTAGGTTTGTTTTCATTAGAAAGAAAGGAGATTGAGGGGGGACCTGATTGAGGTTTATAAAATCATGAAGGGTATAGAGAGAGTGGATAGAGACGAGCTTTTTCCCAGGGTGAAGGATTCAATAACGAGAGGTCACGGTTTCAAGGTGAGAGGTAAAAAGTTTAAGGGGGATGCACGTGGCAAGTACTTCACACAGAGGGTGGTGGGTGTCTGCAACGCGTTACCAACAGAGGTGGTAGAGGCAGGCACGGTAGATTCATTTAAGATACGTCTGGACAGATGTATAAGTAGGTGGGGAGCAGAGGGATAAGATACTTAGGAATTGGGCGACAGGTTTAGACAGTAGATTTGGATCAGCTCAGGCTTGGAGGGCCAAAGGACCTGTTCCTAGACTGTAAATTTTCTTTGTTCTTTGTTCCTCCCCCATGTTCTTCCCTATAAAGACTCTGGGGTCAGTCACTCTTACCAACACGGTCATGGACAGATGCTCGTGCATCAGGTAGATGAATGAGGATGAGGCTGAAGTATATTTTTCCCCCTTGTTGGTTCCCTCCTCATCTACCACAGACCCAGTCTAGCAGCGATGTCTTTTATGACTTTACCAGCTTGATCAGTAGCGCTTCTGCCAAGCCTCTGTTGGTAGTGGACATTGAAATCCCCCAATCAGACTACATTTGGTTCTCTTGCTTTTTTTTAGCTTCCTCCAAGTGTTTTTCAACATGGAAGAGCACTGAATCATCTCTTTAGACAAGGTCATTATGTGGAAATGAGCAGGAAGTTTCCTTGCCTGTGTTTGACCTTGTGCCATGAGACTTCATGGGGTTCGTAGTCAACGACGAGGACTTCCAGGGCTGCTGTCACCTGACTGTACACCATAGTGCTGTCATCTCTGCTGGATGTATCCTACCACTTTCAAGTCCAGTTATTTTCTTTGGAACTAAACGAGGCTGGAAAATGACTTTTGATGCTGTAAAAAAAAAAGAGGGAGGAAAAGAAAATGGGGCAGATTGTGATGGAGCTAAGAGAAAAATGCAAAGAGAGTGCTAATGGTGATAAAGGAGTGATTGAAATGTGAAATAGCTGTGCATAATGGATTTGAATAGTGAAAAAGTCACCTTTGCTGAGTGCAGAGCCAACATGACATGAGTTGCAGTGGGTGGGTGAGGGAAAGGGATGTTGTAATCAGTTTGTACTCTGAAGCTGTTAAACTCCTTGTAAAATCCTGTAGTCCCAGGATGTAAATGTTAGGATGGGTGGCTAGGACGCAAGCCCTGTGCCTATGAAGTCAAGGCAACTGGGAGTCGATGTGCTTATAATCGATATTGGTGGACGGTCTGTCCCCAGAAATGGAAGCAGAGAAATTAAAGGGAGGGAAGGGGAGAGCCCAAAATGAACAAATGAAGGTGAGAGAAGGATGGAATTTGGAGCAAAGCTAATTAATTTTTCCAATTCCGGACCAGAATCAGCACAATTGATGTCATTGATGTACTGGTGAAAATGTGGGAGAGTTCCCGAGTAGGACTGAAGGAACATTCCACATACTAGATAGTGACGGGCACAACTGGGTCCATTGCTGGTACTCATAGCCACCCTTTGACTTGAAGAACATGCGACAAGTTAAAGGGGTTGTTCAAAGTTAAGATGAGCTCAGCCAGGTGAAGGAGGATGGGAACGTTTCGGGCCTCTTTTCTCAAGGAAGAAGTGGACAGCTGTCAGACCATCCTCAAGGGGATGGATATGTACAGGGATTGCATGCCCATGGTGTAGAGGTAGTGTCTGCAGCCAGGAAACTGGAAATTATAGAATAGAAGGTAGTATTAGAGGAATCATAAACGTATGTGGGAGCAAACTGAACAAAGGGAGAAAAAAAAGTCAAGTTCAGTGGGGCAGGAGCAAGCTGAAAGGATGGGTCTGCCAGGGAGATTGAGTTTGAGAATCTTTAGGGAGGAGGTAGAAATCATCTGTCATGCTCACTGTGGAAGCCGCGTTGTCAGTTTAGCCGTGGATTTCAAAAATAAGCTATGCTGTAACACATCTTTGTCTTTAGATAATAAAGGTTATATTTTAAATGGACTCTTTTTAATGATAAGGGACAAAGAACAAAGAAAATTTACAGCCCAGGCACAGGCCCTTTGGCCCTCCAAGCTTGAGCCAATCCAAATGTACTGTCTAAACCTGTTGGTCAATTCCTAAGCATCTGTATCCCTCTGCTCCCCACCTACTCATGCATCTGTCCAGACGCATTTTAAATGAATCTACTGTGCCTGCCTCTACCACCTCTGCTGGCCACCTCTGATTATTATAAACAAAAGACCTATTAGAAATGAATGGGTTTTATTTAGTCTTTGAAACCTCTTTGGAGGCTTTACTACATCAAAGGTGCTAATTCAGTATAATCCTTCGATGACTACTCTCCCTTCCTATCTCTGTAATCCATGCAAATCTCTCAGCTCTCTTGATCTGTCTTCTCTTCTAAATTGAGCCTCAGATACATCCTTTTTTTTAATCCTTCACTGTTAACCACCATTTTTTCGGGCCTTAAACATGCAATCTCTTTTTACTCCTTTTAAGATGGTCCATGAATCCCACCAGTTTGACTGAGTTTTTGATTATTTGTCCTCATGTCTCCTAATGTAACTTGGTGTCAAGTTTTGTTTGATAGCATGCTATAAGGCATTTTGAGATATTTTTGCTAATTGAAGGATGCTTAAATAAACTTGTTGAACTACTTCTCAGTTTAACCAGATTACTAAATAGGTTTGCTTTATTTGCAGGTAACACTGCAGGTCCTCGTGGTGGTGGTGCCGGAGGAGTGCTGAATGTACAGGCCTGGCAGTTTGCTGCAGGGCTCCCTGGAGTAACATATTGCAACCAAGGTTGTGCCAACTCCTGGCTGGCTGACAAGTTTTGTGATCAAGCTTGTAATGTCTTATTATGTGGATTTGATGCTGGTGATTGTGGGGAAGGTAAGTGTGAACTGCAATTATATGATATCCGTTAATGCCTTTAGTATACACTTTATATTTTCAGAATAAATGCAACAAAGTTATTAAACTGGCTTATTGTTTCGCTCTCCAAGAAATACTTTGCAAGTACAGAAAACACAGATTAATAAGCAACATTTATTCTGAAAATATAAAGTATTTCTTGGAGAGGGAAACAATGAGCCAGTTTAATAACTTTGTTGCAATCTTTTTGAAAACAAAAAATATCAGGAATAGGCTAGTGGCAGGTTTGATAATAACTTACATATTGAAATGGGTATTGTTTCTGGAATTGTCAGGAACATCAACATCAGATTTAATTTTTATTTATTTTTCCCGGGTTGTGGATATGGCTTTCAAAGCTATCATTTGTGGCCAATGATAATTTCATTTAAAATGACAGGCATGATAAGCTATGGGCCTGGAGTTAAATGTGATTTGCCTTTGATAAAACCATGTTGAATTGTCTGGTTTCCTTTAGACTTTCAAAGTGCATGGCTATTACTTGTTTAATGAACAAATCTAACACCTTCCCCATGACAGAAGTAAAGCTAACTGCCCTATTTTCTGACATCCTCCCTTCTTGAATAGAGGCTTTGTATTTGATAATGTCCAGTCTGGAGTATTTCTAAAATTAAACTTTTGGAAAATTAACACTAATTACTATCGCATTAATAACCTCTTTCAAAACCCTAGGGTGCAACACATCTATGTCTGGAGACTTGTCAGTTGCAATTTCTTCAGTTTACTTACTGCTGCTTCCCTTGTGATTATAATTTCTCTAAATTCCTCTCTCTTCTATCTCCTGATTTACTGCTCTTACCACGAACAAAATATATAGTGGGGAACCAAGGGTCAGTAAAGAATGGGGATCTTAAAAGAATATGTTAATAAAGAATTGTAGAAATTAATAGAATTAAATGTCACCAAATTCCCTGTCCTAAAATCCTTGGATTTTTCTTAAATGGTGGCTCCAGAATAGTGGATGCAGTGGTTAAAAGAAGTTACTCAGGCTGGTAGATGCTGAAGAGTGACCTTCCATGAGGATTATTGCTAGGTTTGCTATTCACTATTTACTTAAACAATTTTGTCTCAATTTTGGAGTTTTCAGAATTTGTAATTTGCACCAAATTGGAGAGTTAATTACAAAGCAGCACTACAGCAAAATAAAGAAAGACATTAATAAACTTGCTGAATGTGTATGCATTCTATTTGGCAAATAAATTTCAATGTAGATATTTATGACGTGATGCATTTTTGGTGAGAAGAGGAAGGAGGGTACATTTGCTTGGGACGTTTTGAAGTAAGGTGGAGAAATGGATCATTATGATCTTAGCAATGTGCATTACTTTCTAGAAGTACTGGGGTTTATTTTTGGAGGTGTAAAACTGAAAATGTGGGGAGGTGAACAAACTTACGTAGATCCTTGATCAGACTAGACCTGGAAGTGCTGTGAACAGTTTTGATCTACACATGTCTCAAAATGTTAGAATCATGATGAGGTTTTAGAATGATGCGAGAGCTTAGAGGTTATACATATCAAGAAAGATTAACCATGCTGGCGGTTCACTTTTTGTTTGGAAGAATGAAGACTGATGAATTGCCTAATAGAGGTTTTTGGCATTGTGAAAATTTTGTTTGGGTCAGCACAGTGGAAATGTTTCCACTTGCATAGGATACCAGAACTAGATGCTACAAATGGAAGATAGTCACGAATAAATAAACCCTAAAGGGAATTTAGGAGAAACCTCTTCACCCAGTCTATGTGGTAGTTCCAGATTCTCACTAATCTCTGGGTAAAAATAATAATGCATGCAGTTGTTAGGAGAAGCAAGATAAACAGATGAGGAACAAATGCACAGAAAGATATGCTTATTTTGTCTGTTGAAGAAGGGAAAAGGTGGCATAGGACTGACTTGTTAGGTTGAATGACTATTTCCTGTCCTTTAAGTACAATGGTATACTTAAGCACATTGCTGAAAATGTGTTGCTGGAAACGTGCAGCAGGTCAGGCAGCATCCAAGGAGCAGGAGAATCGACGTTTCGGGAATGAGCCCTGCCCAAAACATCGATTCTCCTGCTCCTTGGATGCTGCCTGATCTGCTGCGCTTTTCCAGCAACACATTTTCAGCTCTGATCTCCAGCATCTGCAGTCCTCACTTTCTCCTAGAAGAGTTTTACTTAAGCAGATTGACAACCTTTGTGTAAATTTTGTTTTACAACAGTTTCTAATTATGAACAAATGAGAAGTTTTCAAAAATATCTCCTCTTGATGGCTCAAATATTTTTTCTTGCTTGCTCATATTTGATAATTACTATATGGATTGGGTCTTAGCCCTGTTTGCTCGTAGGTTTTGAGTATCTGTTGCCACTATTGAATAAACATTTATTGAAGATATTGCAGTTTGTAAATAATTAATATTACTGTAGCAAGTATGATAAAAGCAACATTCTGATATTTATGACTCTGATAGAAATGCATTTATTGCGTCACGAACTGTACTAGAAGTGTAAATGTTTTAT
Organism: Chiloscyllium punctatum; assembly: GCF_047496795.1. Taxonomy (NCBI): domain Eukaryota; kingdom Metazoa; phylum Chordata; class Chondrichthyes; order Orectolobiformes; family Hemiscylliidae; genus Chiloscyllium; species Chiloscyllium punctatum. Next base: position 31,173,637 of record NC_092770.1, on the reverse strand, counting down.
TTAATCACTAAAATGGTCAATTTGTTTCTCTTTATTACTGTCATCTGGAACTAAAGAGGCTTTCACCAGATTCCTTCAATAAAATCAAAAATAACTTTATTTTAATAAATGAATTGGAGTCATGATTTGGATAAATGAGTGTATTCTTTGGGCAAGTGGCAAAACTGGTTATCAACTAAGCTGCTATGCAGAAGCAAACTCCTTAATCTCAAGCACCCACATTCGTGCATAGATATGACGAGACAACTCTGCAGAGACACCTTGGGTTTGAAAGAAACAAAGGCTTCAGTTGTAAATTTAGCCATGTTCCCTCTGAGTTTACTTAGTGCGCAGCCTGTTTGTTGCACTATGCAGTCCCTTTATGGTTGCTGTGCATCTTAAAATGTCGTTTGTGCACAACCTGTTTCCTGCATTGCAAATTATGGCCTAGTTTCCTACATGCCATGCAGCTCAGAGGGAATAATACTTGAGATTTCTGGACTTCAGTCATTTATGAAGAAACTAAATAAAAGTTATTCATGTCAACTTTTAACGATGATGTTTGAAAACAGTTGTAAGAACTTATTATATATCAAATTGAATTTGTTCCTAGCAGTTTTATTTTTCTTCGAATTCTAAGTTTTTTGTGAAGATGTTTTCCATTTATCTCAAAATATGCATTTGATTTGAATTTATTTTGATGCTGTGAAATGGGTGAAGAAACAAAATTTTGATGGTCCGCCAAAATGGAATTGATCCTGAATTGTGAACTTGGTTCTCAACCACTACTTTTATATGGTTATTTTATTTTAATATCTTTGTTTATTGCACCTATTTCATCCACAGAACACTTTGACCAGATGTATGATGTAAATCTCCACCTTAATCAGACTCATTACGTGCTTCCGAAAGGTGAGGCCTTGCCTTATTTCCGTTTTGGGGCCTTGGCAAACAAAATTACAGAGGCATCGTTTACTGACAATGTTGTAGTTCGCCATGCTTCTGTGGCTAACAAATGGAAGACTATTCACTTGATCATGCACGGAGGAATGAATGCAACTACAATCCATTTCAATTTGACTTTGCTGGATAAAAATGACAAGGAGTTTAAAATGCACTTCACTGTAGAAGCTGATACCAGAGAAGATCAGAAATCAAACCAAACTGTCAATTCGAAGAAGCAAGAAAAGACTATAAATTACACTGAAGCACCGCTAGAAATGGAAATTCAATTCAAAGATATTGCTGAAGAGCTACAATTTCCCAAAATCCACAAAAGGACGTTAGATGAGTTGAATATCAGTCTTCTAATGGATCTTCAGTTTATTAACACATCTCTACTGCCTGTTGATGTTCAGAAAGAATTGAAAGAATTGGATACAAAACTAGAAACTGGTGATATCACACTTAAAGGGTACAATCGAACGAAGGTGTTGATTTTGGAACCATTCAGAAAGCTTGCACATTTTCCACAACAAAATGGTAATAAATATATTATCCAACATCCAAAACATATTGCTTTGGAAAAGAATGTAGGCTTGTTGGAAAGAGAAGTTGCTGGTGAAGGACATATTGAAGATGATGATGTTAAGAATCACCTAACAGAAAAACAAATTGAGAATGGGCGGGTTGGAAGAAATGAACAAGCCAGTGATCAAGTGACTCTAAATTCCTTGCTTTCGATGAAAATAAACAATCTATTAAAAATCCCTTCTAAAAATGCACCAGAACTCCAAAAAGCTGACGTCAGACCTATGACATCACAGAAAATACTTAATATCCTTATACCAAATGATAGCAGCAAGTTAAAACAAGATCATAATGTGAGGGCAATAGAACAGAACTTCAAGCCCCAAGAGCAAAGATTCCTAAGAGAAGCTAATCCTGACACTGCAAATACAGAAATAAAAAGCAGCCCAGGAAATGTCAATAGAAAGCTGCAGTATTACACTGGGAGTGATGTTGGCTTTTTACCTTGGGAAAAGCAAGGATATTTCCAGGATCTAGTAGAAGTAAGTCATACATAAAAATGTATTCCCCCATTTGCATAGTATAAAGTTGCGAAATGAGTGGGGCTTGCATTGAAGTAATTTAAGCGTTTGTAATATTTTATGGTGAAGACTTGTTCAACTGGTATCAAGTATGCTTTAGTTTATCACAGCAAAATATTGTTAATACTGCATATATTTAAACAAGAGAGCCAGTTTAGAGGGAATTCATTTTAATATTTTGTATCGCACAAAGTCTCATTTGTGCCAATAGGAGCAAATTATTTGCAACCTGCCAGACCTATACCATACCATTTGATCATACCTTTCATAACTTTTCTTAAGATTTTCATTTGCTTTATGCATCATTTAATTTTGTTTATACTTCTCTGACCCTGGGGTGTTTTTCTTTGACGGAGGCCCTACATAAATGCTGTCATATGGAGGGCTTTTGCAAGGTTGAAGCGAAGAAGTCCCACTGTTGAAGCAGTGTGTAGAGAGCTTGACTGTGTATGTTATATATACTCCGACATTCCTGAGTAGAAATATAGAATGGTTAATTCTCTAGCCCCTCATTCAACTTCTCCCCCGTTTGATTCCGTTGGTGTAATTCAGATTTAATCAGAATATTGGTTGCATATATTTTCATTGATTTTGCTTCATGTTGGACTGAACTCTAAGGCTATGCTGTTGATAAATGACTTTTGTACTAAATAATGCAATCTTTTGATGAACATTTCCTTTGAATAAGGCATATTTTATATCTAGAAATCAGTTTCACTTGAAAATGAGCATCTAAACATTTAGCCTCCGTACCTTACACGAGTCATTTTGTTTTACTTCAGGAGGATGCAAAACTGGAAAAAGCACTTGCATACCACACTGACAGTGAGCACGTGGGAAGAAAACTTAGAGACACATTTGCAGATTCACTGCGCTATGTAAATAAACTTCTTAATACTAAGTTTGGATTTGCTTCTAGAAAAGTTCCTGCCCATATGCCTCATATGATTGACCGGATTATCATGGATGATCTTCAGGCTATGTGAGATACTGATAATTTTCTAGCTTTCAAAGTCAGTTTTAATATAGAAACTGCAGAAAATAACTATTTTTAATAGATCCCTGATTTTCATTTGCAGCATGTCTTGACTAATTAGAGATGTGATAAAAATATAGCAAATGATGTTGGTGAAAACATACTAGAATGTATGGTTTTAGAATGCTAATCAATGCAACACCTAGTGTCAAACATCTGAACTAATGAATGAAAGCCAACAAAATTTTTTTTTCAGTTTACATCATGGCTTATATTTCCATGAAAATATGTTCTTATGTTTGAAATATTAAAAATATTAGCTTAGAATTTGGATGAAAGAAAAGACCAAGAAAACCGCCAATTCAATTCCAGGTCTGTGTCAAAGATTAGACTTAATTTGGAAGCTAATATTAGTTCATTCTAAAGAAAGGTCATAATCTGGAATCTTAACTAAGTCCACAAGTGATGTAGACTTGCTGAGTATTTCTGACATTTTGTTTTGTTTTCTGATATTTATGTTCATTTCTTAAAATGGCTTAATTACTTGATAGGTTTCCAGAAGCATTTGACAAGACTTCTAACCATAAAGTGCGTCATTCTGAAGACATGCAGTTTGCATTTTCATATTTTTATTATGTAATGAGTGCACTGCAGCCGTTAAACCTTTCTGATGTTTTTGATGACGTCGACACTGACCGATCGGGAATCCTTTCTGATCGAGAAATCCGAACGCTAGCAACTAGGATTCATGAGCTCCCACTGAGCTTGCAGGTAAACCTTTTGTACCAATTCATATAGAAACATAGAAGGTAGGAGGAGGAGGAGGCCAATCAAGCCTGCTATGCCATTCATCATGATCATGACTGATCGTTCAACTCAGTAGTATAATCCTGCATTCTCTCCATAACCTTTGATCCCATTCACCCCAAGTGCTATATCTAGCCACCTCTTGAATATATTTAATGTTTTAGCATTACCTACTTCCTGTGAAGAAATGTCTCCTCATCTGCGTCCTAAATGTTCTACCCTGAATCCTCAGATTGTGACTTCTAGTTCTAGACACACCCACCATCGGGAACATCCTCCCTGCATCTACCCTATCGCGTCCTGTTAGAATTTTATACATCTGAGATCCCCCTCATTTGTCTGAACTCCCCAGTGAAAACAATCCTGAACTAGTCAGTCTGTCCTGAAACGTCAGCCCTGCCATCCCCGGAACCAGCCTGGTAAACCTTCGCTGCACTCCCTTGAAAGCAAGAGCATCCTTCATCAGAAAAGAAGATCAAAACTGCACCCAGTATTCTAGATGTGGCCTCACCAAAGTCCTGTACAACTGCAACAACATATCCCTGCTCCTGTACTCGAAACCTCTCGCAATGAAGGCCAACATATTATTTGCCACCTTTACCGCCTGCTGCACCTGTATACTTGACTTCAGCGACTGGTGCACAAGGACACCTAGGTCCTGCTGCACACTCCCATCTTCCATTTTACAGCAGAAGATTGAAAATGGTTAGCAAGCTTTGCATGCTTGTACTTCAGTAAAAACAGAGAATAAAAGCCTTGGGGAGGTGATAGCATCGTGGTATTATTGCTGTACTGCTAATTCATAGACCCAGATAACATTCTGGGGATCCAGGTTCAAATTCTGCCACTGCAGATGGTGGAATTTGAATTCAATAAATATCTGGAATTAAGACTCTAATAGTGACCATGAATTGAATTGTCAGAAGAACCCTTCTAGTTCACTAAGGCCCTTACCTGGTCTGGCCTACATATAACTCCAGGCCACAGCAATGTGGCTGACTCTTACTGCCATCTGAGTAATTAGGGATGGGCCATAAATGCTGCTTAGTCGATGACACCTTCATCCCGTGAATAAATAAAGAAAAAAGAGCCTTTTTCTATGCTGTATATCTCTATAACTCTAAAATCAATAAGGGTCGATACTATATTGCAACCAAATCTGTATCTTTGCCATCAATAGGAAACATAATAAGGTTTGATAAGGTGCTGCACAAAAGGTTAATTCGCAAGGATGGAACATATGGGATTGGGGTAATTTATTAGCCTGGGTAGATGTCTGGCTAATGGACAAAAGACAGACAATTGGGATAATTGGGTTTTTTTCCTGGGTGGCAAGATGTAATTAGTGGCGTGCCACAGGGTTCAGTCTTTGGACCCTGTTATTTATAATCTACATTGACAACTTGGATATGGGGTAGAAGGCTATATAGCTAAATTTGCGGACGGCACAAAAATCAGCAGGATGGTAAATTGCAATGAGGAAATAAGAACCTTACAAATGGATATGAATAGGTTAGGAGAGTGTGCCGAAATATGGCAGATGAAGTTTAACATGCATAAGTGCGAGGTTATGCATTTGGGTTGGAAAAAATGGGAAGCTAACCTATTGTCTAAATGGGCAGAGAGTTTGAGATGCTCCAGTCCAGACGGATCTAGGTGTTCTCGTTCATGAGTCACAGAAAACTAGCATGCAGGTATGGCAGATAATAAAGAAAGCAAATGGAATGTTGGCTTTTATAGTTAAAGAAATAGAATATAAAGGTAGGGACATATTGTTGCAATTATACAAGGTATTGGTGAGACTGTACAGGTACTGTGCACAGTTTTGGTCCCCTTATTTGAGGAACAATGAAGTGGCATTGGAGGCAGTTTAGAGGAGATTCACCAGATTGATCCCAGAGGTGAGGGGTTTGTCATATGAAGAGAGATTTAAGGTGTATACTGTCTGGAATTCAGAAGAATGGGAGGAGATCAAATTGAAGTATTCAAGATAATAAAATGCGTGAATAAAATAGATGTGGAGTGGATGCTTCCTCTTGTGAGGCATTCTAGGATGAGAGGTTATAGTCTTAGGATAAGGGGTAGCAAATTTAAAACAGAGTTGTGGAATTTGCTTGCTCCCCAAACTGCGGTGGATGTTGGGAGAAGTTATACATTTTTATTGGTAATGGGTTGAAGGCAGGAAAATGGGGGTGAGGAGTGTATCAGCTATGATCAAACAGTGGAGCAGACTCATTGGGATGAATGGCCTAATACTGCTCCTATATCTTGTGAACTTGTAATGTTGTAAAATAAATTGAAAGACGGCATCTTTAAAAAGAGTTGTATTAGGAAGCAAATAATGGAAAGCCTTAACATGTGTTGTTATCAAAGACAATGAGATAGAATGAAGACCAATGATCTGGCCAAAGGTCTGAAGTTGAAACTCAAAAGGCTAGAGATTGTGTTGTGACTAGTGGGGGAGAATTCTTTTAAAAATTAATTAATAACTTGGTGCACTGCTCAGCCAAAATGTAGTATTGTTGTAAAGTTGTTTGAAGCCAGTTTGAAGTGGTTCTACGAAAATCATTTTCAAGTGGGAAATCCCATTGGGCATCTCCTATGCACAATTGAAAGTGACAACAATTAACTATTGATATTTCATACACCAAAACGGAAATTGCTAGGGAAACTCAGCATATCTGACAGCGTCTGTGAAGAGTGTATCTTAAATTTTAGCATGAACATTGACATTTCTGTATTGAAATATGCCAGCATGTCATAGAGTTATAGAGATGTACAATATGGAAACAGACCCTTCGATCCAACCCGTCCACGCCGACCAGATATCCCAACCCAATCTAGTCCCACCTGCCAGCACCCGGCCCATATCCCTCCAAACCCTTCCTATTCATATACACATTCAAATGCCTCTTAAATGTTGCAATTGTACCAGCCTCCACCACTTCCACTGACAGCTCATTCCATACATGTACCACCCTATGTGTGAAAAAGTTGCCCCTTAGGTCTCTTTTATATCTTGTCCCTCTCACCCTAAACCTATGTCCTCTAATTCTGGACTCTCCGACCCCAGGGAAAAGACTCCAGTCTTCTGGCACCTCACCTGTGACTATTAATGATACAAATATCTCAGCAATCACTTCTCTAGCTTCCCACAGAGTTCCAGGGTACACCTGATCAGGTCCTGGGGATTTATCTACTTTTACCCAATTCAAGACATCCAGCATTCCTCCTCTGTAATATGGACATTTTTCAAGGTGTCACCATCTATTTCCCTACATTCTATATCTTCCATGTCCTTTCCCACAATACAAACTGATGCAAAATACTCATTTAGTATCTCCCCCATTTTCTGCAGCTCCACACAAAGGTCGCCTTGCTGATCTTTGAGGGTCCCTATGCTCTCCCTAGTTATCCTTTTGTCCTTAATGTATTTGTAAAAACCCTTTGGATTCTCCTTAATTCTATTTTCCAAAGCTATCTCATGTCCCATTTTTGCCTTCCTAATTTCCCTCTTCAATGTATTCCTACTTCCTTTATACTCTTCAAAGGATTCACTCAATCTATCCTGTCTATACCTGACATATGCTTCCTTCATGTGTTTACTTATTTCTAAAACATTGCAAACTATAAAAAGTATAAATTTTATGGTAGTTGTATTAATGTTTTTATGTTGCTCACAATCATTATGTTTGTTGAGATTTTTTTGTATCCTTTAGGGTCACTGGATCAGGATTGAGGATACTTTTCTGTTGTGATCAGTCACATTTTTTATGGTTTAACTGTTTTTATATACTGTATATAGGACCTAACTGGTCTGGAACAAATGCTGATCAATTGCTCCAAGATGCTTCCCACAAATGCTACTCAAATTGATAAAATTCCACCCACTCTGGAGGTATATTATGATCCAAACCTGGTAAGAACTTGGCAAATAACCATCACCTTTCCTATTTTATGTAATGTACTAACTAATATTGCACTTAGTATGGTTAAACTTTATTTTCATTGGAGGGGTACTTTGTGGTTTGCTATTGTATCATGGCCCTTGCCTAGGAATTGCACACATTAGAACAAGAATAATTCGGTCATCCTGTCCTTTTTTGTTTTTTTTCATGTGGGGCATTTGATTTCTCCTCGATGCATTTGTTAACTCAGGACTGTGAACTATATTTCTATCACTGTGTAGTGCAGCAGGTTAAGTCTCTCAAACCGTGTCCTTGATGGACAAGGGTTTTTTGACTATAAAGCAATTTTTAAAATGTTTCATAATGCCCCAGTTAAAACTGAACTAGCTGAAAATGTTAGTATCAAATGACTTGAGACTTCTTATGAATATCAAATAACATAACTGTATTTTGACCAACTTTTTATTTAAATTAAATATTTCTGTTGCTACATCAAACATTTTCTCCTAGAGCAGAATATTTGGAAGAATCCAGTTGTGACTTGATGACCATTAGACTATATTTCTGACATGTAAATGTAATTCTAACTGCAGAAATGGTGGAAATAAATTGAAGGCACGTAATGTGTTAACATCTTAAATACTGGGTAACTTCTTGATGTTAACCAGGTCTGTGGTAAATAACATTTAGCACAGGAAGACTAAAAGAAGTTAATTCCCTGGCAGTGATTTGTGTAATAACTCTTAAATATTAACTGGCTAAATCAATTTTCAAATGGATGTCCCAGATATTAAATTGGGAACTTCTACCTTTGAGATTGTAGGCCTATTAGGATATTATTTCTAACAGCTAAACAGCTTTAATGTATAAAAGCATAAACAGTAACACATGCCAAGCCAAAGGAGAGATCATGAGTTATAAGCAGGGCCTTCAAGGAAAGAGAGGTGAAGAGGTTTAGGGAGAGAATTACGGAGCATTTAAATTTAATTTATCGATGAGAGGGAATCTTGTTCAGATTTGTATTTAATTTTAATATGGTAAACTAAGTTTGCAAATACTCCAAGGAACATCTGACTTACTTTGTAAATCTTGTTTATTGTAGCCGCCAGTGACCAAAGGACTTGTAATGAATTGCAAACCCATTACTGACCGTATTCGCAAAGCTTACAAGGATAAAAATAAGTACAAGTATGTGGAGTAATTAATGGAATGCTACTTTTTTTTTCCATCAACATGTTTAGCAAATAGCTGTGCACTGTCTTTTTGTCTTGTAAGATTCCCAATAGTATAGTTTCTTTGCATAATCTTTTGTTGTGGAGAATATTTCTATGGGGAACTAAAACTTTGTATTTCCATTTCAAATATTGCTGCCAGCATCAGGCAGTTCTTGATCAGGGGCAGCTATGTTTGCTGTAAGGCACTCCACCCCTGTCAACAGAAAAACAATGTCCTGCAATGTGCCTGTTCACCTATCTCTGGTACACTGTGAACTTTTACACCATTTGTCATATCAGCCAGGCTCATAATTTCACTGCAAGCATGTCAATTTCTACAGAGGCTTGTTGTGGTATTTGATCCCACTGAAAGCTGTACCGATACAACAATATTAATTCTATCTAGAATTGTTGTAGCTTACAGAGAGGAGTTTTTATTCCGTCAGTTTAGGTTGGATTCAGATGCATAAACCAGAATTCCTCTTCTGTTAATTTTTGTCAGCTGCTGTCTTGGCTGACCTCTTATGCCTTGTCATCAGGCAGAAATACTGAACATTAATGAGAACTTGGTGAAACAGACTGTTCTCACGCCTTTTTTACCATGTAGGTTTTAGTAAATGATATGTTTTGCTGTCAGACCATACAACCATACTGATATTCACATTCTGGAAATGAATATGGAAAGGGTCATTTTTTAAAAACGTTTTAATTTACAAAAGCATGGATTAATTTTCAATTTTTCAATAATCAGATTTGAAATCATGGGAGAAGAGGAGATTGCCTTTAAAATGATTCGTACTAATGTTTCTCATGTTGTTGGTCAACTGGATGACATCAGAAGAAACCCAAGGTATGTTTGTGGAAGTATTATTATAATAAAAATCATTTCAGTGACTGGATTGTTATATCTGATATTGTTCTTTGTGTACATTCTTTATTTTGGAATATCTCAACATAGGTTGCACAATGAATTAATCTGATATTATCATGCAGCACCATTATATCCTCCATGTATATGGTAGTAATTGCTGACTCCTGCATCTCTTGTGCTGTAAAATTCTGTGAAGAAAATATGAATTGCTAAAAGGGTTTTTGGAAAACTATGCTATTTTTAATGATGCAAAGTTCTTGGAGATGGTGTTAGGTACCCAGGCTGTCTCAAACTGCTGGTTGTCAGATCATCCTTTACTGGCTCCTTAGAAACATAGCCACCTTGGGTTGTTCTCTAGGTACGAAGTGGTTGACATGCTTGATGTTCTGTTGTTTGATGGTGATTGGGGAGGTGCTTTGTTGTTGTCCTCTCATTATTGCCTTCTCACAGCTAGTGTAGAGGCCATTATTGCCTCACAGCTGGTGTACAGGCTGTTCCTGCCTTCTCACAGCTGGTGTATAGACCATTATTGCCTTCTCACAGCTGGTGTATAGGCCGTTATTGCCTTCTCACAGCTGGTGTATAGGCCGTTATTGCCTTCTCACAGCTGGTGTACAGGCCGTTATTGCCTTCTCACAGCTGGTGTATAGGCCGTTATTGCCTTCTCACAGCTGGTGTACAGGCCGTTATTGCCTTCTCACAGCTGGTGTACAGGCCGTTATTGCCTTCTCACAGCCGGTGTACAGGCCGTTATTGCCTTCTCACAGCCGGTGTACAGGCCGTTATTGCCTTCTCACAGCCGGTGTATAGGCCGTTATTGCCTTCTCACAGCCGGTGTATAGGCCGTTATTGCCTTCTCACAGCTGGTGTACAGGCTGTTATTGCCTTCTCACAGCTGGTGTACAGGCTGTTATTGCCTTCTCACAGCTGGTGTACAGGCCGTTATTGCCTTCTCACAGCTGGTGTACAGGCCGTTATTGCCTTCTCACAGCTGGTGTACAGGCTGTTCCTGCCTTCTCACAGCTGGTGTATAGACCATTATTGCCTTCTCACAGCTGGTGTATAGGCCGTTATTGCCTTCTCACAGCTGGTGTATAGGCCGTTATTGCCTTCTCACAGCTGGTGTACAGGCCGTTATTGCCTTCTCACAGCTGGTGTATAGGCCGTTATTGCCTTCTCACAGCTGGTGTACAGGCCGTTATTGCCTTCTCACAGCTGGTGTACAGGCCGTTATTGCCTTCTCACAGCCGGTGTACAGGCCGTTATTGCCTTCTCACAGCCGGTGTATAGGCCGTTATTGCCTTCTCACAGCCGGTGTATAGGCCGTTATTGCCTTCTCACAGCCGGTGTACAGGCTGTTATTGCCTTCTCACAGCTGGTGTACAGGCTGTTATTGCCTTCTCACAGCTGGTGTACAGGCCGTTATTGCCTTCTCACAGCTGGTGTACAGGCCGTTATTGCCTTCTCACAGCTGGTGTACAGGCCGTTATTGCCTTCTCACAGCTGGTGTACAGGCCGTTATTGCCTTCTCACAGCTGGTGTACAGGCCGTTATTGCCTTCTCACAGCTGGTGTACAGGCCGTTATTGCCTTCTCACAGCTGGTGTACAGGCCGTTATTGCCTTCTCACAGTTGGTGCACAGACCGTTATTGCCTTCTCACAGCTGGTGTACAGGCTGTTATTGCCTTCTCACAGTTGGTGCACAGACCGTTATTGCCTTCTCACAGCTGGTGTACAGGCCGTTATTGCCTTCTCACAGCTGGTGTACAGGCCGTTATTGCCTTCTCATAGCCGGTGTAACGGCCATTATTGCCTTCTCACAGCTGGTGTACAGGCCGTTATTGCCTTCTCACAGCTGGTGTACAGGCCGTTATTGCCTTCTCATAGCCGGTGTAACGGCCATTATTGCCTTCTCACGGCTGGTATGTAGACCAACCTTGCTACTGCTGCTCTCAAAATTGATGGCTCACATCGTGGAATTTGAATGTGATACTTCAGCCAGCAAAGCACAGTCATTTACAAAATCAAGATTATTCAACTGGACATGTTGGCTTGGGATGCCAAAGGCTGTGCCCAGCATCACTATCTTCATTGAAAGATCAGTAACCCAGAGGAAAAGAAGTGGAAAGTATGTGCAGCTTGCTGTGCTCTTTTAGTGATGTTGGAATCTGTGATGTCCTTGCTGGTCTTGATGCAGCAGATGGAGTTGTGGTATAAGCCTTTGAAGATGTTAAACTGTAATGCCAGGTCCATAGATTAGATTAGATTACATTTAGATTAAATTAGATTACATTACAGATTAGATTACATTACAGTGTGGAAACAGGCCCTTCGGCCCAACAAGTCCACACCGACCCGCCGAAGCGCAACCCACCCATACCCCTATATTTACCCCTTACCTAACACCACGGGCAATTTAGCATGGCCAATTCACCTGACCTGCACATCTTTGGACTGTGGGAGGAAACCGGAGCACCCGGAGGAAACCCACGCAGACACGGGGAGAACGTGCAAACTCCACACAGTCAGTCGCCTGAGGCGGGAATTGAACCCGGGTCTCTGGCGCTGTGAGGGAGCAGTGCTAACCACTGTGCCACCGTGTCACCCACGGTGTAGTAGTAGCAACCAAGATCTCTGCCAGCAAGGCATGGAAGAGAATACCTAAGGTGACGCATATGTTGAACATCTTCATCTGCTTTTCCTACATTGGATTCTGGGCATCAGTGGAGAGACAGAATCACCAATGAAGAAGCCTTGTTCTGAAATAGCCAGGAACACCTGTGGAATATCCTGATGGAGTGACAGCTGAGGCTAGCAGAGTACTCATTTTGTTTTCTGGGCATATGTTGCAGCAGAGTGTCCAGGCGGATTTAAAATTGAGGCAGACTGGGAATGCAGAAAAAAGCAAGGATAACTTAGGATATCATACGACTTCCAATATCTCTAATGATAAGAAAGTTAGCATTAAGGCACTTTACCTGAATGCTCGTAGCATTCATAACAAAGCAGATGAACTAATGGCACAGATCATAGTGAATGATTATGATGTGGTAGGCATCACAGAGACTTGGTTACAGGGGGTTCAGGACTGGCAGTTAAACCTCCAAGGATTTTCAACTTATCAAAAAGACAGGGAGGTCGGCAGAGGGGGTGGGGTTGCCTTGTTAGTTAAGAATAATATTAAATCTATGGCACTGAATGACATAGCGTCAGATGATGTGGAGTCTGTATAAGTAGAATTGAGGAACCACAAAGGCAAAAAAACCGTAATTGGAGTTGTGTACGGACCTCCTAACAGTGGTCAGGACCAGGGACGCAACATGTACCGGGAAATAGAGAAGGCATGTCAGAAAGGCAAGGTCACAGTGATCATGGGGGACTTCAATATGCAGGTGGACTGGGTAAATAATGTTGCCGGTGGATCTAAAGAAAGGGAATTCATGGAATGCTTACAGGATGGCTTTTTGGAACAGCTTGTCATGGAGCCCACAAGGGAGCAGGTGATTCTGGACCTAGTGCTTTGCAATGAACCAGACTTTATAAAAGATCTTAAAGTAAGGGAACCCTTAAGAAGCAGCGATCATAATATGGTAGAGTTCAGTCTGGAGTTTGAAAGAGAGAAGGCAAAATCGGATGTAATGGTGTTAACAGTTAATAAAGGTAATTGTGAGGGCATGAGAGAGGAACTGACAAAAATAGACTGGAAGCAGAGGCTTGCGGGGAAGATAGTAGAGCAAAAATGGCAGGAGTTTGTGGGTATAATTGAGGACACTGTACAGAGGTTCATCCCCAAGAAAAGAAAGATTATCCAGGGAGGGATTAGACAGCCATGGCTGACAAAGGAAGTCAGGAAATGTATCAAAGAAAAAGAGAGATCCTATAAAGTGGCCAAGAGCAGTGGGAAATCAGAAGATTGGGAAGGCTACAAAAACAAACAGAGGATAACAAAGAGAGTAATAAGAAAGGAGAGGCTCAAACATGAAGGTAGGCTAGCCAATAATATCAGAAATGATAGTAAAAGTTTCTTTCAATACATAAGAAACAAACAACAGACAAAAGTAGACATTGGGCCACTTCAAACTGATGCTGGAAGCCTAGTGATGGGAGATCAGGAAATAGCAGGAGAACTTAACAAGTACTTTGCGTCAGTTTTCACAGTGGAAGACATGAGTAATATCCCAACAGTTAAAGGGAGTCAGGAGGCTGAGTTGAGTATGGTTGTCAATACAAAAGAGATAGTGCTAGAAAAGCTAAAAAGTTTTAAAATTGATAAATCTCCGACGGGATACATCCTAGAGTTCTGAGAGAGGTGGCTGAGGAAATAGCGGAGGCATTGGTTGAGATCTTTCAAGAGTCACTGGAGTCACGGAAAGTCCCGGATGATTGGAAGATCGCTGTTATAACCCCATTGTTCAAGAAAGGATCAAGACAAAAGATGGAAAATTATATGCCAATTAGCCTAACCTCAGTTGTTGGTAAAATTCTAGAATCCATCATTAAGGATGAGGTTTCTAAATTCTTAGAAGAGCAGAGTCTGATTAGAACAAGTCAACATGGATTTAGTAAGGGGAGGTCATGCCTGACAAACCTGTTGGTATTCTTTGAAGAGGTGACAAGTAAGTTAGACCAGAGAAACCCAGTGGATGTGATCTATCTGGACTTCCAAAAGGCCTTTGATAAGGTGCCATACGGGAGGCTGCTGAGCAAGGTGAGGGCCCATGGTGTTCGAGGTGAGCTACTGGGATGGATTGAGGATTGGCTGTCTGACAGAAGGCAGAGAGTTGGGATAAAAGGTTCTTTTTCAGAATGGCAACCGGTGACGAGCGATGTCCCGCAGGGTTCAGTGTTGGGGCCACAGCTGTTCACATTATATATTAATGATCTGGATGAAGGGACTGGGGAAATTCTAGCAAAGTTTGCAGATGATACGGATTTGTGAAGGGTAGGTCTTGCCTTACAAGTCTTATTGAATTCTTCGAGGAGGTGACCAAGCATGTGGATGAGGGTGGAGCAGTGGATGTAGTGTACATGGATTTTAGTAAGGCATTTGATAAGGTTCCCCATGGTAGGCTTATGCGGAAAGTCAGGAGGCATGGGATAGAGGGAAATTTGGCCAATTGGATAGAAAACTGGCTAACCGGTAGAAGTCAGAGAGTGGTGGTAGATGGTAAATATTCAGCATGGAGTCCAGTTACAAGTGGAGTTCCGCAGGGATCAGTTCTGGGTCCTCTGCTGTTTGTAATTTTTATTAATGACTTAGAGGAGGGAGTCGAAGGGTGGGTCAGTAAATTTGCAGATGATACAAAGATAGGTGGAGTTGTGGACAGTGAGGAGGGCTGTTGTCGGCTGCAGAGGGACTTAGATAGGATGCAGAGCTGGGCTGAGGAGTGGCAGATGGAGTTCAACCCTGCCAAGTGTGAGGTTGTCCATTTTGGAAGAACAAATAAGAATGCGGAATACAGGGTTAATGGTAGGGTTCTTGGTCAGGTGGAGGAACAGAGGGATCTTGGGGTCTATGTACATAGATCTTTGAAGGTTGCCACTCAGGTGGATAGAGTTTGTAAGAAGGCCTATGGAGTATTATCGTTCATTAGCAGAGGGATTGAATTCAAGAGTCGTGAGGTGATGTTGCAGCTGTACAGGACTTTGGTTAGGCCACATTTGGAGTACTGTGTGCAGTTCTGGTCGCCTCACTTTAGGAAAGATGTGGAAGCTTTGGAGAGGGTGCAGAGAAGATTTACCAGGATGTTGCCTGGAATGGAGAGTAGGTCGTACGAGGATAGGTTGAGAGTTCTCGGCCTTTTCTCGTTGGAACGGCGAAGGATGAGGGGTGACTTGATCGAGGTTTATAAGATGATCAGAGGAATAGATAGAGTAGACAGTCAGAAACTTTTCCCCGGGTACAACAGAGTGTTCCAAGGGGACATAAATTTAAGGTGAAGGGTGGAAGGTATAGGGGAGATGTCAGGGGTGGGTTCTTTACCCAGAGAGTGGTGGGGGCATGGAATGCGCTGCCCGAGGGAGTGGTAGAGTCAGATTCATTGGCGACCTTTAAGCGGCATTTGGATAGGTACATGGATGGGTGCTTAATCTAGGATAGAAGTTCGGCACAACATCGTGGGCCGAAGGGCCTGTTCTGTGCTGTATTGTTCTATGTTCTATGTTCTATGATACGAAGTTAGGTGGACAGGCAGGTACTACTGAGGAAGTGGGGAGGCTGCAGAAGGATCTAGACAGTTTGGGAGAGTGGTCCAGGAAATGGCTGATGGAATTCAACGTGAACAAATGCGAGGTCTTGCACTTTGGCAAAAAGAATAACAGGCTACTTTCTAAACGGTGAGAAAATTCGTAAAGCCAAAGTACAAAGGGATCTGGGAGTGTTAGTCGAGGATTCTCTAAAGGTCAACATGCAGGTTGAGCCTGTGATTAAGAAAGCGAATGCAATGTTGTCACTTATCTCAAGAGGGTTGGAATATAAGAGCACTGTTGTGCTACTGAGACGTTATAAAGCTCTGGTTAGGCTCCATTTGGAGTACTGTGTCCAGTTTTGGTCCCCACACCTCAGGAAGGACATACTGGCAGTGGAACGTGTCCAGCGGAGATTCACATGGATGATCCCTGGAATGGTAGGTCTAACATATGAGGAACGGCTGAGGATCCTGGGATTGTATTCATTGGAGTTTAGAAGATTAAGGGGAGACTTAATAGAGACATACAAGATAATACATGGCTTGGAAAGGGTGGATGCTAGGAAATTGTTTCCGTTAGGTGAGGAGACTAGGACCCATGGACCCAGCCTTAGAATTAGAGGGGGTAAATTCAGAACAGAAATGCGGAGACATTTCTTCAGCCAGAGAGTGGTGGGCCTGTGGAATTCATTGCCGCAGAGTGCAGTGGAGGCCGGGAGGCTAAATGTCTTCAAGGCAGAGATTGATAGATTCTTGTTGTCCCGGGGAATTAAGGGCTACGGGGAGAATGCGGGTAAGTGGAGTTGAAGTGCCCATCCGCCATGACTGAATGGCGGAGTGGACTCGATGGGCCGAATGGCCTTACTTCCACTCCTATGTCTTATGGTCTTATGGCACTGTAATGGAGCCATCAGATGGGAAAAGAAGGGACTGATCAAAGCACATTTGGGGCAGTACATTTAAGGAGGACCTTTGAGAGTTGGATATCACTTGGCCTGGAGTGGAACTAAATCTTAAGTTCAACGCGGATAAAACATTTGAACATTTGAGGTGGAAGCTCCTGCATTCTTTTACATTGTGATACCAAATGTGAAAATGTCTGCACTAAATTGGACTGTCAACCATTAGGACCCACTAAAACTGCAGTGAATTGGCACAATGGGTTTTTTTTAACTGCCCAAACAATTTGTGTGATGACTCATTTACTAGTTGTAAGCTAATTATAAAGTCTGATTCCCAAGATCAGTATTTGTCATGATTAATGATTCATTTCTTTCTATTCACTTAAATCAGTGTACAATTTTTCAGGAGTTTAATAGAATTATATGCAATTTCAGAATTTTGACAGTAGTCTGCAATGCATCTAATGCAAGAAATGAAGCTATTGAATTTATCTCAGTCTCTGTATTACAGGCATGATTAGGAGCAGAAGCCATGGGGAATGGTTGCTTTATTGATTTCACATTTTAAGAGCTGCTTATTCTTAACCTTGAATTTACCGATATGTATCCAATGTTCCAGATCTTCATTTAGAGAAGCATTAAGGACATTTAACATTAATTTATTTCATATTTTTGTATTTCGTGTACTGAGGAGAAAACCTAGCTTTCAGACTTGAGAGCTTGGTACTGAAGAGTCTGGAAGCCTGTGTATTTACATGTGTTAGCAAGTTTTGAGAAGATTTGTAGCTCAGGTTGAGGTTCTGGATGTAGGTTTGCTCGCTGAGCTCGAAAGTTCATTTTCAGAGGTTTTGTCACCATACTGGGTAAAATCTTCAGTGAGCCTCTGAATGAAGTACTGCTGGTGCAGCCCGCTGTCTTTTTGTATGTTTGAGTTTCTTTTGGTTGGTGATGTCATTTCCTGTTCTTTTTCTCAGGGGGTGGTAAATGGGATCCAAGTCAATGTATTTGTTGATAGAGTTCCGGTTGGAATGCTTCTAGGAATTCTCGTGTGTGTGTCTCTGTTGGCTTGTCCTAGGATAGATGTGTTGTCCCAGTTAAAGTAGTGTCTTTCTTCATCAGTATGTAAAGATACTAGTGAGAGTGGGTCATGTCTTTTTGTGGCTAGTTGATGTTCATGTATCCTGGTAGCTAGATTTCTGCCTGTTTCTCCAATGTATGTTTGTTACAGTTCTTGCAAGGTACTTTGTAAATGACATTAGTTTTGCTTGTTGTCTGTATAGGGTCTTTCAAGTTCATTAGCTGCTGTTTTAATGGGTTTATGGACTACCATGATGCCAAGAGGTCTGAGTAGTCTGGCAGTCATTTCAGAGATGTCTTTGATGTAGGGGAGAGTGACTAGGGTTTCTGGATGTGTTTTGTCTGCTTGTTTGAGTTTGTTGCTGAGAGAAATTGGTGGACTGTGTTCATTGGGTATCCATTCTTTTTGAATACACAGTTTCGGTGATTTTCCTCTGCTCTGTGCAGTTCCTCTGTGCTGCAGTGTGTGGTGGCTTGTTGAAATAATGTTCTAATGCAGCTTCATTTGTGGGCGTTGGGAAGATTGGTTCTGTAGTTCAATATTTGGTCCGTATGTGTCGTTTTCCTGTCGACACAGATTTGAAGTTCCCCATCGGCTGTTTGCTCGACTGTGACATCTAGGAATGGCAGTTTGTTGTTGTTTTCCTCCTCTTTAGTGAATTTTATGTCAGTAAGGATATTATTGATGGTCTTGAACATTTCCTCTAAAGTGTTTCATTTTAGTGATGGCGAAGGTGTCATCCACTTAGCGGACCCAGAGTTTGAGTTGGATATTTGGCAGAGCTGTTTGTTCAAGTCTCTGCATTACTGCCTCTGCTAAGAACCCTGACATCGAAGATCCCATTGGTGTTCCATTGGCTTGTCTGTAGGTTTTGTTGTTGAAGGTGAAGTGGATGGTAAGGCATAGGTCCTTTACATGTCATTGACAAAATACCTTGCAAGAACAGTAACAAACACTACATTGGACAAACAGGCAGAAATCTAGCCACCAGGATACATGAACATCAACTATCTACAAAAGGACATGACCCACTCTCACTAGTACCCTTACATACCGGATGAGGAAGACCACCACTTCGACTGGGACAACACATCCATCCTAGGACAAGCCAAACAGAGACACACATGAGAATTCCTAGAAGCATAGAATTCCAAACGGAACTCTATCAACAAACATATTGACTTGGATCCCATTTACCACCCCCGAGAAAAAGAACAGGAAATGACATCACCATAGGAAATGGTGTCACCACAGGAAATGATATCACCAACCCCAGGAAACTCAAGCATATAAATAGAAAGTGGGCTGCACCAGCAGTGCTTCATTTGGAGCTCACTGAAGATTGTGGGTGGCACGGTGGCACAGTGGTTAGCACTGCTGCCTCACAGCGCCAGAGATCCGGGTTCTATTCCTGCCTCAGGCGACTAACTGTGTGGAGTTTGCACGTTCTCCCCGTGTCTGCGTGGGTTTCCTCCGGGTGCTCCGGTTTCCTCCCACAGTCCAAAGATGTGCAGGTCAGGTGAATTGGCCATGCTAAATTGCCCGTAGTGTTAGGTAAGGGGTAAAGGTAGGGGTATGGGTGGGTTGCGCTTCGGCGGGGCGGTGTGGACTTGTTGGGCCGAAGGGCCTTGTTTCCACACTGTAAGTAATCTAATCTAATCTAATCTAATCTAATCTATGTTACCTAGTATGGTGATGAAACGCCTAAAAATGAACCTTACAGTTCAGCGAGTAAACGTACATCCATTTACATGCATTTTTATGTGGTTCTCCATTCTGAAGTGAAGAGCTGGGGGTGGATAGTTCAGAACATTTAACAAAAAGATAGAAAACAAACTACTGTGCATGGGTCCAGTGCCCAACAGAGAACAATCTAGAAGGTCAGTCAGTGCATGTGTCTGTTGGAGAGTGGAAGCTGAAGTGTTAAGCTTTCTAGCAAGAAATCCAGAAGCGGAGTTTAGGGAACTTGTGCATTTACTCTGAAGTTCAAGGTTTTTTTTGTAATTATCCTGTTCAGATATGTTATAATGCACATTTGTACCAGGTTGTGATACTTCCCTGTGCCTCAAGACTATGCCAGCTAATGTAGTTGGCAATTGTTTGGTTTTCGCTCGGAGAGATTAGATTAGATTCCCTATGGTATGGAAACAGGCCCTTCGGCCCAACAAATCCACACCAACCCGCTGATGAGTAACCCACCCGATCCATATTTATCCCTGACTAATGCACCTAACACTATGGGCAATTTAGCATGGCCAATTCACCTGACCTGCACATCTTTGGATTGTGGGAGGAAACCCATGCAGACGCAAGGAGAATTGCAAACTCCATGCAGTCAATCACCTAAGATTGGGATCGAACCCGGGTCCCTGGCGCTGTGAGGCAGCAGTGCTAACCACTGAGCCACCGTGCCACCTAGATACCAGATGGGGGGAAGAAAGTATCTCATGAATGCACAGAAATTTTCTGAAAATAAATCGCTTACAACATACAAGCCTGAGTGAACATTTTTGGCATACAACTTGTGGTTTGAGTGTTTGTAATGGTGTTGTTGGGATAAAAGGAATAATGTGAATTTGAAGTGAAGTCTTTCAACCTTTTTGTTCAATGTGATATAATTCATGGTTTCTCCTTTGTCTAGTAATGTGCTTTGTAGTCTTGTAGCGTCATGTGAATGTATCTGACCTCCATGCTTCTAAAGAGAATCATTTAGGATCTGATAATTTAGGTTTCATTCTGGGATCTAACTTCCCAGTATTAGCAACAGCTGGGATAATAACAGTGGTTGTACCTCGTGCTGTGATTTTTCTTTTAAGTCATGTCCTAAGAACAAATTAAGACCATGAAACGTAGGAACAGAAATAGACCATTCAGCCCATCGAGTCTGCTCTGCCATTCAGTCACATCATGCTGATCTGACTATCCTCAACTCCACTTTCCAGTCTTTTTCCTAATAACCCCTGATTCCCTTACTGACTAAAAACCTTAAATATACTTAACGACCAAGTTGTGACAGCTCTCTCCAGTAAAGAATTCCACAGATTCACTATCCTCTGAGAGAAGAAATTCCTCCGCATCTCTGTCTGAAATGTCCGATTTGAGATTATGCTTTCTGGTCCTAGACTCTCCCATCAGGGGAAACCAACCTTTCTACATGTACTCTGTCAAATCCCCTAGGGTTCTTCATGTTTTAATAAAGTCACCTGTCATTTTCTTAAAATTCCATTGAGTACAGGTCCAACCTACTCAACCTCTCCTCGTAAGAAAATCCCTCTGTACCTGGTATCAGCCAAATGACTATTCAGTGAAGGTGATGAAAATCAAATTAGTCCTGATTAGTTTTCTTGTTGGATCTTTGTAAAATTGCCATTGTTATTGGCTCAGTACAGCTGCTCGATGTAGGAAACTTAGGCTAGTTTTATGGCCCCTGTCCAATGGGTTTGAAGATGTTGCGACTTGTAAAATTGTATGTGACCTTCCCACTGCCTAGCTGCTTATTTGAAATATGTTTTGTTTTCCTTATTACCTTGCAGTGAACACCAACATTCCATTTGCCTTCAAAGTCACTTGCTGTACCTACACATTAATTTTACATGATTGATGTACTAGGAATCCAGATCCCTCTCCATTTAAATAGGATACAGCTTCACTATTCTGCCTGCCAAGATAAGCCGGTTCATAATTATTTATGTAATATTCTTTCTGCCAAGTTTTTGTTTGCTCACTTAACGATATCCTTTTGCAAACTCCCTACCTTCTCTTTACAATCCATTATCACAATTTTAGCTACCATCTATTTCCTGCCAGTCAGCTCCTAGTTAAAGATTTTAGGTAGTTGAGGACGTAGTATTGAATGTAGTTAGTGGCAATCCATTTGACATTTTAGTGTCAATGGTGAAGCATAGGCATACACTGACCTTTAAGAAAACAATGCTGAAACTCTGTTACAAGAGCCTTAATTTTCATATTATACAATCGATTGTATAAGTAACTGCTGCTGAACAATTGATCCAGTCCTTAAAAAAAATTGTTGTTAATTGTTTCCATTGTAACTAAGCACCAGATTTTATAAACGTTTTAAAAATTGCCCATAACATTTTCAACTTCAATCTTAACCCTCAGTGTCTATATCAATCTTTGTCTTACTGTCTAATATTTTAAAAGTGATTTGTTATTAGTTTTTTTTCCCCTTCATTAGACATTAGGGTGAATTCTTTAATGTGATTAGCTCCTTGGGTGTCTTGATGATATTACTGCAACTCAAGACTGGAAATCTCAGTTAAGCAACTCTGCTCAGTTATGAGGCTTAAGAGTTAAGGATCTCAATATTAGATTTCTCAGCACTGTTTTATTAAAAGTCAGCGCATACCTCTGCTTTGTTACTGACTGCATCCATTGAACTTTTCTGATAGATTAATAATATATTTGAAATAATGAATTCAGTAGCACCATTGTTCTAAATATGTTTCTCTGTATTCCTGAAGGAAGTTTATTTGTTTAAATGACAACATTGACCACAATCATAAGGATGGCGCTACAGTGAAGGCTGTTCTTCGAGATTTCTATGAGTCATTATTCCCTGTGCCATCCCAGTTTGAACTACCAAGGGAGTACCGTAACAGATTTCTCCATATGCATGAGCTTCGGGAATGGTAAGTGAAGCTTTAAGCCCTTCTTTAAAGGATGTGCTATGTCTAGGAAGTGGCTTATTATTGAAGGTACTTCCCTATTGTATAAGAAATTAATATCTGTTTAAACTTCCACATGTTTATATAAAAGCATCAATTTTATTTCTTGGATGAAGCCCATATTTAGTCTCGCCTCCCAGTCGAGTGATAATGACAAGTAATATTCTCATCCACCACAAACAGCTTCTGTGCTTAATGATACATGAGCATAGTCTAAAAACTATTGTCTGATAGACTCCATAAAAGTGGAGTGTGTTGACAGCTTAACCGTCTGTAGTAACATAAAATCTGGGTTTATACATGGATTTATAATGGGAGTGAATATTGCCTAATAAGTGTTCTTCCTTAAGCCACCTTTGTTGATACTGATTAGTAAGAAATTGTATGGAATGTGATTTTAAAAAACACCAAAATTAACCTGTTTTATTTCTCTGCAATTCTTAATTTAAAACTTTATTCTTATAAATGGTGGCTGTTTGAATTTTGATACTACCCAGTTAATTTTCAAAGCTAAGAGCTAAATTTGGAAATTATCTTGAATCTTAATACATTTGGGATTTCCTTTGGGAAAATAAACTGGTGTGTTGCCCCAAATGATTGACTGAAACAGTAAAATAAATGTACCCATTTTTCAATCAATCAGTACTTTGACCAAAGTCTTTAAGCTCTGTATGGTGGATTAATTCATACTGTTGACCTTATTATGATCCTGCGCAGACTGCCATATTTCTGTCATGATCCCTTAGTGGACAGTCACTTTGATATTTAAAGCAGATAACTTGAGAAATCCGGGGCTCTTAGGAGGATGACAAAGCCATAAGATTCCACAGTTTTGAGCAAATAACAATAAAATTCACTAAACAACATTGGAACAGTAATACAATCTATAATGCATGTACAACTTATTTCTAACACACAATTAACATGGTAATTGTGAGCAATAGCCTGATTCCCCAAAGTGTATATCAAATAACAAATATGATCAAAACAGATCCCATAGATTTCTCAGCAAATTCATTAATGAACAGTAGGTCATCAGTCTCATTATACTTTTCAAAGGATTACAGTTCTTCACTTCTGCTGATTGAACCCTAAAAATCTTTCCCATATTCCACTTTGATATAGACGCTGTCTCAACAACTACTCCCATTCAAGTTGATCACCCTATTGCTGTGTCAGTGATTCCCCTGGACTCCTGAGCTACGTTAGAGTAATTATTCGGAAGCATAATTCCAGTTCTTTACTGATAGCTAGCTCAATCAACCAGTCCACAAAATGCTTCTGGTGAACTTTACAACCCCATTCTGTTGGATAAGGAACAGCAAGAAGCAGAAAATTTTGGTAATTATCTATAGGCCCCAAACAGTAGTGGGGATATAAGGGAAATCTGAGATGTGTGCAATAAAGATACAACTGTTACAACTGTAACTGTAACTTTAATTTACACATACATTGGACAAATCAAACTAACAATTGTGAACAAGGATTTCCTGAAGTTTGCACATGATGGTTTTTTTTAAAGACCTAAACATTAAGGAACCACCCAGAGGGAGGCAATTCTAGACTGGATACTGTGCACTGAGAAAGGATTAAGTCTTGTTGTGCATGTCCCATGGGGACGTGTGATTGTAACATAGGAAAATTCTTCATTAAGATTGGGGGGTGGTGCACCAATGCAAATCTAGTGTCCTGAATCTAAATAAAGGGAACTATGAAGCACAAATAGGCAAGGATGGATTGGGGAATCTTTCTAAAACGTTTGACGATAGATAGGCAACGGTTATTATTTAAACAACATGTGCATGAATTACAACAAATATTGATTCCTGTTTGGCGCAAAAGTAAAAGAAAGAAGGTGGCTTAACCAAGACTTGCAAAATAAGTTAGGGATAGTATCAAATTCAAAGAAGAGATGCATAAAATTGCCAAAAAAAGCAGCAAGCCTGAGGTTTGAAAACATTTTATAATTCACAAGAGGATAGAAAGTTTGATCAAGAGAGGGGAAAATAGAGTATAGGTAAAATTGCAGAAAATCCAGAAACTGACCATAAATTATTTTATAAATATAGCAAAGATAAATGTAGGTCCCCTAAAGTCAAAAGCTGGGAAAATTACAATGGGGAACAAAACAATAGCAGAAGAATTGAACACGCTGTTTGGTTCTGACTTCACTAAATAGGGCACAAATAACTTCCCAGAAATGTTAGACAACCAAAGGTCTAGAGCGAGGGTAGGATTGAAGGAAATTGCACTGGGAGATATTAATGGGGTTAAAGTCTGACATATCACCTGGGGCTGATTAATTTATATCCAAGATTCCTGAGGGAAGTGGTCCTGGAAATATTGGATATTTTAGTAATTGTCTTCCTAAATTCTGTAGACTCCGGGCAACTGCTACACATTGGAAGGTGGTAAATGTAACCTCACTTTTTAAAAAGCAAGACAGAGAATAAACATAGTTACAGACAAGTTAACCTACCATCAGTAGTGGGGGAAAATACTAGAGACTATTATAAAAGACATGATATCAGAACATTTGGAAAAATTAACAGTGTTGGACAAAGCCGGCAAGAGTTTATGAAAAGCAAATTATGTTTTAAAAATAGAGTCTTTTTGAGGATGTAATTAATAGAAAAGATAGGGGAGAATTGGATGTGGTGTACTGGATTTTCGGAAAGCATTTGATAAGATCGCAGATACGATGTTAGTGGGTAAAGAGGCAAGTTAAGGGCATGGATCAAGCATTGGTTGTCGACAGGAAGCAGAGGGGTAATAAATGGGTCTTTCTCCCAGTGGCAGGTGGTGATGAATGGGGTTACCTCAAGGATCAGTGCTTGGGCCCCAGCTATTCATTTGGGTGATAGAACCGAATGCAATGTTTTCAAATTTGCTAAGACACAAAATTGAGTGGGATTAAGAGTTGAAGAGGATACAAGAGGCTTCTATGTGATTTAGATATATTGAGTAAGTGGACAAACACATGGCAGATGTGGCTAAATGTAAAATTATACACTTCAGTGTGAAAAACAAAAAGGTAGAGTATTATTTAAGTGGTGATATATTGGTAAGTGTAGCATACTAAGGGATCTGGGTATACTTGTGCAGTAGTCAAGTGAAAGTAGACAGCCAGGTGCAGGAAGCAATTGGTAAATGGTATGTTAGCTTTTATTACAAGAAGATTTGAGCTCAAAAATTGGGATGATTAATTGTTATACTTGGCCTTGGTGAAACCACACCTGGAGTATTGCTGGCAGTTCTGTTCTTCCTAAGGATAAGGTAGATAGTAACCAAGGTTCATGAGGGAAAGCAAGGCTGTCCTATGAAGAGAGATTTGTTTGTCTGTGCCTGAATTTGCTCAAGTTTGGAAGAATGAGAGGGAATCAGATTGGAACATATAACATTCTGGCAATGCTTGACAAACAAAATGCAGGGAAGTTGTTTTCCCTGGCTGGGAAATCTAGAACTGGGGGTAGTCTCAGGAAATGGGACTGACCATATAGGATAAAGATTTAAAAAATTTCACTCAGAGGATAGTGAACTTATGGAATTCTTTACCATAAGGCTTTGGAGGCCAAGGCATTGAATGCATTCAAGAAAGTGAGAGAGCAATTTTTAGATTTTAAAGGCATCAAGGAGTATGGGGAGAAAGCAGGGATATGGCATTGCAATAGAGGATCAGCCATGACCTTACTGGATGGCAGAACAGGCTCAAAGGGTTGAATGGCCTACCCCTGCTTTTACCTACTATGTTTTTGTCAGCTGCTGTGAAGTATTAATACACTCAGACTATTTATGAACTCCTCAGAGCTTCCCCCAACTAAACCGTGATCTTCCAACTTCCTGAGCTCCCAGAATGCTTTTGGAGTCCTTGCCTTCTGAATTTAGGCAAGATAGAACCATCTTGCTTCTTCATTGTGTTCCCAGTGCAGAATCAGTGTAGAGCAGTGACCTTCCCAGCAGCACAGCTAACTGCAGTAGTCCTAACATGGAGTCTACATCTCTTTTTGTCTCTTCCACCTGCTCAGTACCTGTAATCTTTGAAATCCTCTTCAGTGACCCCCAAACTATTGAGTGGCTATTGAAAACCTTATAAGCCTCTCCCATGTTGTCAGACAAATTAATTAATGCCACCTAGTAACTTTCATAGCTATCTTTTCCATAA